>NC_068286.1:48188430-48400930 GCF_025860055.1 Xyrauchen texanus
CTGTTGAAGCGAGGCGGCCGTTTTGTAAACAGAAGCAGTAAGCCAAATGTGACTGTGTTCAGTACCCAGCTGAAGATCCCTTCCAGACTGCGCCACGTGTCCAGATATCAATCCAGTGTGCACAGGGGCTATATATGACTCCTAATGTCAACATGCCCTAAGGGGACATCTGCTTAATGCGGTTATGTCGTTCAAGCTGGTAAACCTCGCAACGAGGCCTTTTGTGTGTGCTAACAGCTGTAAAAATAGTCATGAGACTATTGTCAAGTCCTCGTTCTTGTCCCAAAACAGCGGGAAGAGCAGGAGCGCTGTTCTGGGAATTTGAAGGTGTTTTCCAGGCATTTGAGGGACCAGAAGAAATTGCTATGTAGGGCTTAACCGGTGCCAAGGCCTTGCGCAAATGCAAAGTGTGTATCACGACATTGCAGCATTCTGGCTGTCCGCCTACAATAGTGTAAACTGGCAGAGATGTCCTGTGTAACAGGGGAGATGTCACACTCTCATATCCAGCTCATAATGACGGGGAAAGTGTGAAGTGAATCTCAGTCAGTGGTGTCACTCCAAGGGCACCGGGCCACTCATAGACCTGCCGATTTTTTGAACAGAGATCCTCGTGGCTGTAGTGCCAAATTCGTGGTGTGGTGCTAACCAACGGCATAAAGGAGGCAGCATCAAGGACCTGAACTTTTGCTGAAAAGGGAGAGCACCAAGTTATATCAACCTGCTCCTGCAGCTCTGGAAAGAACCGCACCAGTGGACAAATTCAAAGGCGTGCTAACGTGGTGAACATTTTATTTAGTTGAGGCACGAGTGAAAACTTCAGGTAACTCAGTCTCAGTGGCCACTTTATCCCATATTCCCAGCTGGAAATTACAGTGCCTTACCTGAGAGTGACAGATTGTCACTATTTGGAGTCCCAGACACAAAGAATCACTCACATAATCTCCCCCGCCAAACACGATCGATCGCAGCACACCAGAGCGGGCCACAGATCCTCACAGGTTTACTGAACATTTGAAGTCACTTGAGATGGAGAAGAGGAGAGATGGCAAGCCTAAGCCCGTGACAAATCACCCACAAACTCCACAAGCTCTTTATTACGTCCCTGCATTGCTCGTTTGTGTGGTCAGACTTCTGCGGCTCCAAAGGTTAGATACCAGGAGGAGAGGGGACTGGAGTTTTGAGACACGTTAGCAGCGGCTCTTTCAGTTTCTTCAGCTAGAAAGAATCACAAAATGTAACAATACAACACACAATACACTTCTGTACAAAGAATACGCTTATTGTCTTAGCACAACAGGGAGAATAATTTCTCACTATTTAAAAGTACAGATTAGAACGACAAAGCAATGAGTCTGGCTTGTGGATCACAAGAAATGTCATTGCGATAGTAGAAAAAGTGCCGCTGTGCTTCTGTTTATATGTCCACAATGACCCACGCATAAGGGGCGGAGCATCAAGCGCCATCTGCTAATAGTCATGTGCAATTCTATACAGACTTCAGCGATCATCACTTCTGGGGGGTTCCCATAGCGTCAGCTACTGATGCAGCATCAAGAGGCCGACTTGAAAGGGAACTTTCATTATCACACTCATACAAGACATGGCAGCTAGGAAGTAAATTGTGCATATGTTACACCTTCTACAGACATTGCCAAGACAGCAATGGAGTGATACAAAGAAGATGTGAAAGAATAGAAAGGACACATTGCACCAAAAACCCTCAGAGACATGCCATTCCTCATGCACTCCCACAGCTCCCTCTCTAGAACTCTACGTCCACCTAACATCTGTTTCCCAGACCTAATAAAAATCCCTCCCATCTTCTCACAGAGGGAGATCGCAGAAATCCTCCCCAATTAATATGAACCAATTTGTTTCCCCAGTCTCTCTACATCTCAGTTTTGTCTCACATTAGCATTGAGTTGTGTTACAGTCACACTTGTAGTGATACAGATCACTTAGATCAGGTTTATATTACAAGTAATATACTAATGGCAAAACCAGTATTATGAATGTGAACTCTCTCTCTCTCTCTCTCTCTCTCTCTCTCTTTGTGTGAAAGGTTCTAATCTTTAAAAGCCTTGATATAATCAATGAGTGTGGGTCAAGAGGGCATTGGGATGTTGCAATGGAAATGTTGTTTTTGCTCAGACTTATGTCTCAGGAGGCTTATGGGCCAGAAACTACACGCGACATCTCAGTCCTTGAGTGCGCCTAAGTCTAGAAGTTGCATGTTTTTTTTCTAAAAACAATTCTGTCATTTGTAATGATCTGGAAAATTTACTTATTTTCTCATTCATCATCTGGAGACACTACTAACAACTAATATTGAATAATTTACCTGTAAATACACAGAAACACAGGGCAGTATTTGGTAACGAGGCAAATCACATCAATGTTTGATAATAGGGGGCGCTATAAACTCTCAAAACTGCTCAACAGTGTTTTTACCAAAAATATCTTTACCTGTGAAATTTACCAGGAAAATAACAATATTCACTGCATGTGTTCACAAAATCTATAACTATAGAAACAACAGCTTGTTCCCTGACTGACTGTCAATTGCAGCTATTTTATATTCAATTTAACATTAAATATTATTAATAATGTGCTTGATGGGTGTCTGGGTATCTCAGCGAGTAGTTTCACCTGGAGTCGTGAATTAGAATCCAGGGCGTGCTGAGTAACTCCAGTCAGGTCTCCTTAGCAACCAAATTGGCCCAGTTGCTAGGGAGGGTAGAGTCACATGGGGTAACCTCCTCGTGGTCGCTATAATGTGGTTCTCGCTCTCGGTAGGGCGTGTGGTGAGTTGTGCGTGGATGCCGCGGAGAATAGCGTGAAGCCTCCACACGCGCTATGTCTCCATGGTAACACACTCAACAAGCCACGTGATAAGATGCGCGGATTGACGGTCTCAGGTTACTGAGATTTGTCCTCCGTCACCCGGATTGAGGCGAGTCACTAAGCCAACACGAGGACTTGAGCGCATTGGGAATTGGGCGTTCCAAATTGGGGAGAAAAAATGTATACATAAAAATAAATAAATAAATAAATAACGTGCTTAATAAAACAATAAAACACTAAAAATAATAATAATAGAAAATTAGGCAATAGTTTATTTAGATATCAAGGTTTTCTCAGTCTGTGTGTGTGTGTACTAATTCTCCAAAGATAAGCATTATTATCATTTGTCCAGGCGGTCTGAATGTGAACTTTAAATTGTATTTGATGTGTTGTCCAGCACAATGTCACACACTTAGTACCACTATTAGTAAACTTAATCACCATGTTTATACCATAAATGAATATTGTACGTCTTGTCCATCTTAGAGGAGAGGGGTCTATGATAGTCATTATGCACTATTTGACCAATCATAGTTAGACAAGACTCATGCGAGACCTTTTCCTCTGATGTCATTGCTCCAGGCACTGGGCTTTGACCGAGCATTTCCCCCCCTTTTTTTCCACTTCCCTACTCAATTATTCATTGGTTAAAATAAAAAAGGGTCAAAAAGTAGAATACTGAGCAATTCATGGGTTCAAGACCTTCTAAGATCACAGGGAAACCTTTGCTTAACCTCCCTTGATGTAGTGAACACATGGGAAGGAATTTTTTATTTTATTTTTGGGGTTCTGGTATACTTTATGAGCGCTACCCCTTGATAGTGAATTCCTGTTATGTCCACTGGGAGTTCCTTGAGCTTGCTGGATCAATGTGATTTCCCAGACCAGTTGTCCATGTGGCATATATATATATATATATAGAAATGCAGCATTAGGCTGTTAGGTGGGGAATGTGATATTGCAATATTTCGACCCTGCCTGAAAATATCCAATTATGAGCAAATTCAATTATCAGGTAATTTATCTAGTATTGAAGAAAAAGCTAATTGTGCAGCACATGGGCAATAATCTATGCCTGTACCCATACTTATCTGTACCCACTGTACCATCTTGCTGAGGGCTTAATGATCCCCTGACTGTGATAAGTGATGATCACTAAAATGACAGTATTCAAAGGCTTAATCTTCAGCCTTTAACACAAGACTGGGGGGGTGTTAATATGATGTTCAGCTAACTGCTTAATTGACCACTTTGTTTTGCTGACAACGTTGTCATGGTGAATACGTGGCCATCATTTGCTTGTTTGCGGAGATCATTTACAATGCTCGGGCCTCCTGGATCATTATTGGGTTGCAGTAAGTGACACCGGCAGCAGTGAGATAAATACAGCCATCACAGTTGACACAGTTGCAGCATTTGCCGACTGCACAATGGATAGATGAGACCCTGCGACTTAATGCAATAATTATTAACTAATTGTCTTTAACCTCACAAATAGTCTTCAGCCACATTATGTAAAGGGGTCAGGGATGTTTAATGACAGTGTAATCCATTATAGTGTTGGGAGGCGTGGGGGACGGTTCTAATGAGATTTCATTTGAGGATGGCAAATCTGCAGAATGCAAAGGTAGAGGCCACATTAAGCTAATTGGGGATGAGTGCCTTAATATAAAAGTGTTTCTTTCTCTGGTTTGTAGTTTGGCTAATGCAGGTAAGTTGACTAAGGACCGAAGGCTGATATGTGGGCAGAGACGCTATACATTACCGTGCCAGTCAGTTTGAATATAGCCTCCTCTTCAGCTTCTATAGCGTTTGTTTGGACCCAGTGTGATATTCCTCGAATCAGGACTGTAATATCCAAAAGGATAGGTATGGGAATGAGGTGAGCGACAATAATGAATGGTTCCACATGTGACAGAGCCCGTCTTAGATGCCGCTTGTGACCTGTATCATGACAGCTGGTTAGCCCCTCTATTTCTAAACTCACTTTGGTAAACAATACAGCCCAAAGAAGAAGGTGGTAAATATATATTCTTTATCAACGCTGATGAAGTCCCCTCGCCGTTGGTATCGCTCAATCCCCTCTAGCACGGCTCTATCACGTGGCACCTGTTACTGTTCTCAGCGCTGACCAGGATAGGCCAACCACAGTCGTTAATTATTACTGAATGAGGAATTTCTCAAATGTTTTTGCAGATAATGCTGATGCTGAATACTTGCAATGACCAGTTTGATCAAACATAACGAGCTTTTGTAAAATGTCTGCAATAAAACATTGTGAGATTTAAATGCGGATGATTGGAGGATTCGGTTTTCAGAGCATCAAGCGCCCCCTGCAGGAATAAAACTTTCTGTCTTATAAGACACAGTCAGTGGCTGACAACATGTCCAATTTTGGTAAACAATCGCAACTATAGTATGAATTTTGAAAGCATGAAATATATCACGAGTCAAGTGTGGAGTCAGTGGAGATGTTAATGGCGTCCATAGAAACGATCAGTTGTTGTTTTCGGGGTTAGGAATGCAGACAGGTGTTTCAGATGAGCAGGAAAGAATTGTAATGTTCTGAAAGGGTTAATGTTTATGTATGAAACCCTTTTCTGAATGTTTTATATGATACACAGTTTATAAATATAAAGGAGTATGCTATGAATATGATTTTCTATTGAACTGCTGTTATGCGCTGTGTAATGTGTTGTAATAAAACATGATCCTCAAATCATACATTATTGGGGACTCTTAGGGGGGCTTTCAATATATATCAATATATTAATATTAAAATATTCATTATAAACTCAGCAAAAAGAAACGTCCTCTCACTTTCAACTTAACATGTGTAAATATTTGTCTGAACATAAAAAGATTCAACAACTAAGACATAAACTGAAGTTTCACAGACATGTGAGTAACAGAAATGTAATAATGTGCCCCTGAACAAAGGGGGGGAGGGGGGGGGGTCCAAATCAAGAGTAACAGTCAGTATCTGGTGTGGGCATCAGCTGCATTAAGTACTGCAGTGCATCTCCTCCTCATGGACTGCTGCAGATTTGCCAGTTCTTGCGGTGAGATGTCCCCCAATCTTCCACCAAGACACTTGTACGTTCCCGGACATTTCTGGGGGGAATGGCCCTAGCCCTCACCCTCCCATCCAACAGGTCCCAGATGTGCTCAATGGGATTGAGATCTGGGCTCATCGCTGGGCATGGCAGAACACTGGCATTCCTGTCTTGCAGGAGATCATGCACAGAACGAGCAGTATGACTGGTGGCATTGCCATGCTGGTCATACCAGGATGAGCTGCAGGAAGGGGACCACATGAGGGAGGAGGATGTCTTCCCTGTAACGTACAGTGTTGAGATTACCTGCAATGACAACAAGATCAGTCTGATGATGCTGTGACACACCGCCCCAGACCATGACGGACCCTCCGCCTCCAAACCGATCCCGCTCCAGAGTACAGGCCTCGGTGTAACGCTCATTCCTTCCACAATAAACATGAGTCCGACCATCACCCCTGGTGAGACAAAACCATGACTCGTCAGTGAAGAGCACTATTTGCCAGTCTTGTCTGGTCCAGTGAAGGTGGGTTTGTGCCCGTAGGTGGCGTTGTTGCCAGTCCTGTCTGGTCCAGTGAAGGTGGGTTTGTGCCCATAGGTGGCGTTGTTGCCAGTCCTGTCTGGTCCAGTGAAGGTGGGTTTGTGCCCGTAGGTGGTGTTGTTGCCAGTCCTGTCTGGTCCAGTGAAGGTGGGTTTGTGCCCATAGGTGGCGTTGTTGCCAGTCCTGTCTGGTCCAGTGAAGGTGGGTTTGTGCCCATAGGTGGTGTTGTTGCCAGTCCTATCTGGTCCAGTGAAGGTGGGTTTGTGCCCGTAGGTGACGTTGTTGCCAGTCCTGTCTGGTCCAGTGAAGGTGGGTTTGTGCCCATAGGTGGCGTTGTTGCCAGTCCTGTCTGGTCCAGTGAAGGTGGGTTTGTGCCCATAGGTGATGTTGTTGCCAGTCCTATCTGGTCCAGTGAAGGTGGGTTTGTGCCCGTAGGTGGCGTTGTTGCCAGTCCTGTCTGGTCCAGTGAAGGTGGGTTTGTGCCCGTAGGTGGTGTTGTTGCCAGTCCTGTCTGGTCCAGTGAAGGTGGGTTTGTGCCCGTAGGTGGTGTTGTTGCCAGTCCTGTCTGGTCCAGTGAAGGTGGGTTTGTGTCCGTAGGTGGTGTTGTTGCCAGTCCTGTCTGGTCCAGTGAAGGTAGGTTTGTGCCCGTAGGTGGTGTTGTTGCCAGTCCTGTCTGGTCCAGTGAAGGTGGGTTTGTGCCCATAGGTGACGTTGTTGCCAATCCTGTCTGGTCCAGTGAAGGTGGGTTTGTGCCCGTAGGTGGCGTTGTTGCCAGTCCTGTCTGGTCCAGTGAAGATGGGTTTGTGCCCGTAGGTGGCGTTGTTGCTGGTGATGTCTGTTGAGGATCTGCCTTACAACAGGCCCACAAGCCCTCAGTCCAGCCTCTCTCAGACTATCGTGGCCAATCTGACACTGATGGAGGGATTGTGCGTTCCTGGTGTAACTCGGGCAGTTGCTATTGCCGTCCTGTACCTGTCCCGCAGGTGTGATATTCAGATGTACCGATCCTGTGCAGGTGTTGTTGCACGTGGTCTGACACTGCGAGGACGATCAGCTGTCCTTCCTGTCTCCCTGTAGCGCTGTCTCAGGCGTCTTGTGATTTATTGCCCTGGCCACATCTGCAGTCCTCATGCCTCCATGCAGCATGCCTAAGACACACGCAGATGAGCAGCACCCTGGGCGTCTTTCTTTTGGAGTGGAAAGGTCTCTTTAGTGTCCAAAGTTTTTATAACTGTGACCTTCATTGCCGTCTGCACGCTGTTAGTGTCTTAACGACCGTTCCACAGGTGCATGTTCATTGTGTATGGTTTATTGAACAAGCATGAAAACATTGTTTAAACAGGGAGATCTGTAAAGTTATTTGGATTTTTACCAACATGTTATCTTTAAAATTCCATTGCCTTGAAAAAGGCTTATTTTGCTGGGTTTAAATATGCATCTATTCATATTTAGTGAGTATTATTCTGGTTTGTGTGCAGGTGTGTTCTGTTAGTATTGCTCCCAGTGCAATACTAACTGCAATACTAACTCGTTTTGTTTATCGTGCTTTTAGATAAACAAAATGAGTTTTCACTTGAACGCCCCATCTCGTGAGTGATACTGCTCTTGTGCAGTCTCATGAATCTGCTGATGAGATCAACGGTCAGTCAACATTTTCACTCAGTAATACATTCAATTTAAGCTCACCAAACCTCATGGTATGATTTCATAACAATCATGAGTCTCGTGGAATAATTTATTAGACTTCTGAATTACACTTTTGTGTTCTTTTGAAGCTTGAAGAGGTGTCACCATAAACTGGTGTATGACATCACTGAGCACAACATTATTTCACAATTTCTCCCTTTGTGTTCAGAAATAAATTTTCATTTTGGGGTGAACTATCCCTTTAAGTCCATGTCATGTGGGTAGCACGTAACTGGTAATCAGAAGGTTGCTGGTTCGATCCCCACAGTCACCACCATTGTGTCCTTGAGTAAGACACTTAACTCCAGGTTGCTCCGGGGGGATTGTCCCTGTAATAAGTGCACTGTATAATACATTGGTAATCAGAAGGTTGCTGGTTTGATCCCCACAGTCACCACCATTGTGTCCTTGAGTAAGACACTTAACTCCAGGTTGCTCCGGGGGGATTGTCCCTGTAATAAGTGCACTGTATAATACATTGGTAATCAGAAGGTTGCTGGTTCGATCCCCACAGTCACCACCATTGTGTCCTTGAGTAAGACACTTAACTCCAGGTTGCTCCGGGGGGATTGTTCCTGTAATAAGTGCACTGTAAGTCACTATGGATAAAAGCGTCTGCCAAATGCATAAATGTAAATGTAAATGAGAAGTCCAAGTAAATTCCATCCGAGTCTGTGACAAGTCCACTAAAGGGGTTGAGAACAACAATCAGGCTTCCAATATGAATCACGGGAAAATTCAAAGTCCAGGAAAAGAGGAATTGCTGGGCATTTATTTTCCTTTCTTCTAGTCTAATAGCAGTCTGTGCACTGATAACAGGTTCCCTCAGAGACACGTGTGATAAACGAGCGGATGATCGGTGATCGGCCCAGGATACAGTCAAGGCGGGGAGCAGAGGCATACACAAACTTATCTATTTGCAGTTCTTATACATTTCATTATATATATGTAACATGTATTGTATATGTAATGTATTGATTATATTTTACAGCTAGTGATAAGTGTCATTATTCAGTGTTATTCACATGATTATTAACATGTATGATATGAATACCATTGAGGATGTGTGAATGAATGTGTAAGATGGAGAAAACAGTCAGAAGTATGAAACCGATTGTTTGTTTGTTGAATCACTTTGTAATGATCTTTTTTCCCCTTGAGTTTCCCAATTGGAATCCAACAGCCCAAACAAATGTGCCATATGAAATAATATAGTTGAAGCTGAAATCTAAAGTTTTACCTTCTAGCTAAACTCATCCTCAAACACGGAATGAAAGAGTAAAATGTCTTTTAATGTATATTTAACAACAAATACCCCAGTGACTATTGATGTGCTGTCTCGGAGGAATTGATCTTGCTCACATTTCTGAGACCATGCTGTTGTGAAAGCATTCTGTATTCCCACCTCTCATTCGCTCTTACCATCTCCTTTCTCTTCACTTTCTACCATTCTCTAAGTCTCCTACTCTCTTTAAACATTTATTCTCTGTCCGTGCCTTTAAGGCCCTTTGTGCTTTGTGCTGTTGATTTTTACAGCTCTTAAAATCCAGAGTATCCATGTATCATTCATATACCCTAGCAGTCTGGTGCAGACAAAGCCTTGTCTTGTGTCATCTCTAATTGTCTTCAAAATAAGCACTGCTCCCTTGTTGTTGCCCTCTTCTGTGCCAAGGGGAGTCTCAAAGGCCCTGTAGAGGGTAAACTGGATCATTTATGAGAAGAGCAAACATATTTTCTCTGCCCTAAAAATGGGAGTTTCATTTACACGCAAGTTCATGCATACTGTAGTGTCACACTTTCGGGATCACAGCCTGTGGCAAATGACTTGCCAACTACATTTTATAGACAATTTACAGACGACACATGAAACTCAGATTGTAACTTTAAAAGATTGTGCCTGTGGACATCAAACACCTGTTAGAGCGCAGACACATGAAGATGACAGCAATGATGAACTAATATGTAACAGGTGGTTTGTTCATGGTTGTTGTACTACAGTTTAAAGGTGCACACCTTATTAAAAAAGTTTCTTCTATAAAGGAAATATGTATAAAATCATGACCACTCATATGACATGAAGAGTAATCTTTTTGACCAGCCAAATACAACTCGCTTAATCTCAGAATTGAATTTAAACGATCTGTGCCCTGAGCTCTCAAGTCCAAGCAGACATGCATAACAAATGACTGAGTGCTCTTTTCGGAAGACACGTAGTGAAGGTACGAGAGAAAGGTGGACAGGTACCAGAGGACAAAACATTGGGTCAATTATTCACATATGAAAGTTCAGGCCTGACCCCGAAGCTAAAAGGTACCGCCAAGATTCCCTCAGCAGAATCTCTTGCCATGTGTCAGCAGCTGGCAGTGGGCAAGTAGGCAAAGATCAAATGTTTTATTTTTCAGTGGTTAATAAAACCATTAAATAGAAAACTGGCCGTACTGTCCGAGCAACAAGCTCTTTGGAAATGGGGCTTATTTCTGATGTTGGGTTCAAGACCACCTTAGTCGAGTCTGAGTCCAAATGAATCTGTTCATGAATCTGAATTCAATTGTAACCGTAAACTCAACACCGATATTTTAAACTTATTTCAAATTCACAAATTATTAAACTTTTAATTCACAATTAAGAAAAACAGTTTGTCAATATACACTGGCGGAGGACATGTGAGGCGTCTATTTCTCAAACTAGAGACTCTGATGTACTTATCCTCTTGTTTAGTTTCACATCTTCCACATCTCTTCCTGTCCTTGTTAGAGACAGTTGTGCTTTGTTTTTAAGACTGTAGTTACACCTTTGAATGAAATCTGCAGTTTTTTGGCCATTTCAAGCAGTGCATCGCCTTCATTCCTCAAAACTATGATTGACTGATGAGTTTCTAGAGAAATCTGTTTCTTTTTTGGCCATTTCTGTCCTAATATTGACCTCAAGACACGCCAGTCTATTGCATACTGTGCAACACAAACACAAACACAATGTTCAGCTTCATCTAATGATCCAAATATCTTTCAGCTGTGTTTGATATAATGGTGTATATAATTGTGTATAAATATAATTTCTAGTGTCAAATAATCAATTTATCATGATTACTCGAGGATAAGGTGTTGGAGTGATGCTGCGGTCTAGATTTGATCAAAAACAAATAAAATTAAATAGTGATGTTTTTTACATCAGTAATATCCTGATTATACTTTGTGATCAGTTGAATACCACTTTGGTGAATTAAAGTACAAATTTCCTTCTGAAACAGCAAAATCTGCACATTATTACAAACTTTTGTCTGCTAGTGTAAATATAATAAAAACACCTCTGTTGCCTTTCTTATATATATTTTATATAAGTGGTTTCAGAATGAAAGTATATGCTTTATGTATAAAGACAAAACTGTCCTTCAACACACTTCTTATTGTGTTCTGTTGACGTTTCAATTATTTGTTGCTTTTTCCCTCCACTCAAACATACACCAAAGAAAGTGAAATCTGCGTCCAGAGTTATTATGTTTCAATTTAGTTTTTATTTTTTACCTCATTTTCAATTTGTCAATTAAACGAAATGTAGTTTTATTTCAAATGATCCCTATGTAGCAGCCAATAATGTAATAAATATTCCATTCTTAATGTAAGAAAAGTCAATAATATTATAACATTTCTGAACCAATAACGTAATAACTTTTTGTCCACAATGTAACAAGTTCTTACATTATTGGCTGGGTTAATAATAAATGAATGGCTGCTACATCCCCTCTATCTAAAGAAATAATAGTCCATACTGAGATTTCTTTCTCAATCTTTTCTCAATCTGCAGAATGATTTGGAAAAACACAGAACATACAAATGAGTTAACTCAGTAGTAATTAGCACTCAATTTGACTGCAAATGCTACATCCGGAAACACTGTAAAAGCTGATAATATGCTGACCATGTCGTCACGGACATGATTTTGTAGTTCATTTGTGGGATACCGCACATTGCAGGTCAGTTCTGCGTGCTGCTCGTGTACCTAAATCCTGATGCGTCCATGTGCATCTCACAGCAGCTGCCGCAGAAGATACAAAAATACAAAATATAATTGATATTTGCTTGAGCGGCAGCCGCGTTGGTCTGCAATCAGTCTGAAATCTTTAAATGCCAACCAAAGAAAATTTCATTGAGCTCTTCTTTAATTGCAAAAACATGGAGAATAATCATTTTGAGTCATAAAATTACAGACTTGTCCTTCAAAATCATCAGAGATGTAGTCTAAAAAAAGATGTGCATAAATTACCTGGTGGTTTACAATAAAATAAAATAAAAAATTTAAATAAAAGTTTCATAGCCAACTAAATTCATCACACAATCTCTGTCATTGAATTTTATAGTCTATAATTAAAGTATAAACAAAACATTTCACTGCCCCAAATAAACTAATGTTTTATTGTGCGTGGATGAATGTTGGACAAATGCTGTAAAAGAATGTATTTAAGCAGCTCGTCAATGCTTTGAAAATAGTCAGTCAATAATAAATAGGTGCTGTTGATCAGTTTAGATTCGCTGTCTGCTTTAGCAACAAAGATTTTTTTTTCCAGACTATTTCAAAGTTACACATCAAGCTGACAACACTGTGTGGACCCCAGAAGCCCACATGTGTCGATACATTGTGCCTAAAACACTTCATATCCCATAATAATACTGTTTTTATTTCAATATCCTGTTTTTAGTTATCTGTGGGAGACATGCTGTGGGGGACTTGACTCTTGATTTTAAGGTTTTAACCACGATGAAACCGCAATGCGAGCTCCGTCGAGTCCGAGTCCAAACTCGAAGACCCCAACTCTACTTATTCCTTCTCCTGGAGATAAACTGGAGATAAACTGCTTTTACTGGAGAGTGGAGATTGGGAACTTGGGATTTGGGAACTTGGAAAAGCCAAGACCAGTTTAGGATATGATGAGATTTAAATCATTTCATATTTGTATATATAACAGTAAACAAGCACACATTTGTTTGTTGACACCATCATCTTGATAAAGTATGCCTTCATTAATATTTAATCTTATGCAAGAAGTGCGTCCCCCAATTAACATAAAGTTCAATTAATACTGATCTGCGTCCCGACTAATGAATGTAATGTAAGATTACTGTCACCTCAAAGGCCATTTCAAATATATGTTTAAATAAACATGAGCTGCCTTATTTTTATGTCCAACATTACTTACTGAAATGAAAATTGTTTTAAAATTGACACATTTATTGTTGTGAACCTTCCTTCTGACAAATGGACATATATTAAAACAGTGAAACAGAGCACAATATTTAAATCAGCTATATACCCATCAGACTGAACACAACATCAGGCAGGCTGGTGGCCTCTAGTTGCTTGCTGAAGACTCTATTAAGCATTGCATGTTTCGCCTTAGTGTGCATAGACTATATTTGCATGGCCGATTTAAGAAAGAAAAGATACAGTGAGGCCTGTTTCATTAAGTGCTCTTTTTTTAGGCTTTGTCTCCCCACCCCCCTTCCCCATCATCTCTATCTTCTCAGATGCCTGTTAAAATGCAGAAACAATAAGTTTTGGTGTTTGTCTTTTTTCTGATATGGCCTCTAGGATGCTGCAGGCAAGGTTCTGGACAGATGGACCATAATGTCACGGGAAGAGGAGATCATCACCTTGCAACAGTTTCTGCGCTTTGGTGAGACCAAATCTATTGTGGAATTGATGGCCATCCAGGAAAAAGAGGGCCAGGCAGTCACAGTGCCCTCATCAAAGACTGACTCTGGAATCAGAACTTTCATTGAAAGCAACAATAGCACACGTAGTCCAGGCCTTCTTTCACACCTGGAGAACAACAGCCCCTCTAGCATTCACCATTTTGAGAACATCCCAAACAGTCTGGCTTTCTTACTGCCTTTCCAGTACATAAACCCAGTGTCAGCCCCCATGTTAGGGCTTCCACCAAATGGACTGAATATTGAGCAATCAGGTCTCAGAATGAGAGATGCAAATCTGCCCAGTCAGAGTGAGCCGGTGGAGACCAGTGAGTCTGAAGTGTCACTCTCACCTTTTCATGGTGGTCAGAGCCCCAGTCAAGGACCAATGGGGGCCTTACCTAACTCCATTGAACCTAAGACAGAACCTAACAGAGCTTCACCCATTTCTCCTACACCATCCTCACAGCAGTCACAGCAGCCGCATACACCACAAAAGCAACAGCAGCAGGGACAGCAACAGCAGTCAAGCAATCTGAACAACCACCAAATCCATCACCATTTTGAAAAGAATGAACAATCCAAATCAATGACCCACTCTTCTTTCTCTTCCAAAATGCATCGCATGCGTCGAATGGGAGCAACCTCACGCAAGGGTCGCGTCTGCTGTAATTCCTGTGGCAAGACTTTCTACGACAAGGGCACCCTAAAGATCCACTATAATGCAGTGCATCTGAAGATTAAGCACCGTTGCACAATTGAAGGCTGCAACATGGTCTTCAGCTCATTGCGCAGTCGGAACCGCCATAGTGCCAATCCCAATCCTCGCCTACACATGCCCATGTTGAGGAACAACCGGGACAAGGACCTCATTCGTTCCAGTTCTGGCTCTTCCACAACTGTCATATCAAGTGCCAAAAGTGGCTTTTCTCTTACTAGCCCTGGACGGCCTCCACTAAATTTTGCCACTCCTCCTCTCGACCCAATGATTCAGTCACCTCTGCAGAGCCCTCTTGTCTTCCCTTCCCTGAAGTCTGTGCAGCCAGTGCAACCCGTGCCACCATTTTATCGCACATTGCTCTCTCCTGCTGACCTAGTTAGTCCCCCAGTCTCTCTGCCCACCAGTCCAATCCTTCCTACCACAACAAACAGCACATCTCTGATGGACCAACATCAACAGATATTGGCTGCTGGTTCCCATAACACCCATGTAGCTGAAATAGTGACTTTTTCTCATCGCCTGCCCACATCTCCCAGTACCCAAGATTCCACAACTCTTGACACTATACCTAAAAAGAAGCCTCGCAAATCCAGCATGCCAGTCAAGATAGAGAAAGAAGTGATAGATGTGGCAGATGATTATGATGACAAAGATGATGATGATGGTGAAGATAGTTGTCACCACCACCAGCATCCATCCCACCTCCATAACAATATCAATGGCAACTGCAACAACAACAATAACAGCAGCAGTGGTTATCATTGTGGGGGTGGTGGACACCAGTCTCCATCAATTGATGAAATGCACCCTAGTCTAGCCCTTAGAGGCATGCTCCGTCCTGACCAAGAAGAGTGCAGTGGGAGCCTTCGAGGTAGAGGCACTGGTGACCTGCGCTGTATTGACAGCTTTAGCTCTGAGGACCAAGATCATGAGCGTGACTTCGAAAATGAGTCAGAGACATCCGAATCTAAGATGCTCTACCGAGATGAGCTGATCGACACGGACGTGCAGCAGCCTACCCTAGGGAGAAACATGGATAAAGAACAGCAAGGGGCAGAAGATGAAAGACGCCTCCGGAGAGATTTAGAGGAACAAAGCCTTTCCCCACCCTCTCAGCACCAGCCTGTTATCAAAATCAAGGAAGAAATCAATGATCCTACTTATGACATGTTCTGCATGGGTCAGTACAGCCTTTACAATGGTGGTATGGCAGCCAGCATGGCTGCCTTACATGAAAGTTTTATCTCCTCTATGAGCTATGGAACAAGCCCATCAAAGTTCTCCTCTCAATCCCCTGAGGGTGACCTCTGCTCCAGCCCTGATCCCAAGATCTGCTACGTCTGCAAAAAGAGCTTCAAAAGCTCCTACAGTGTCAAACTGCACTACAAGAATGTGCACCTTAAAGAGATGCATGTGTGCACTGTGGCTGGATGTAACGCTGCTTTCCCTTCCAGAAGAAGCAGAGACAGGTGAGACGAATCACTCAGATCTTCCACTGAAATCGACATATAGACTGTATTATACACTTACACATGCACGCACTTACTCAAACACACACACACACACACACACACACACACACACACACACACACACACACACACACACACGCATACTCAAACAGACACACACACACACATACACACACACACTCATACTAAAACAGACACACACACACACACACACACACACACACACACACACACACATACTCAAACAGACACACACACACACACACACACACACACACACACACACACACATACACACACACACTCATACTAAAACAGACACACACACACACACACACACATACACACACACACATACACACACACACACATACACACACACACTCATACTAAAACAGACACACACATACACACACACACACACACACACACACGCACATACTCAAACACACACACACACACACACACACACACACACACACACACACACACACACACACACACACACACACACTCATACTCAAACAGACACACACACACACACACACACACACACACACGCATACTCAAACAGACACACACACATACACACACACACTCATACTCAAAGCACACACACACACACACACTCAAACACACTCAAACACACACACACACTCATACTCAAACGCACACACACATGCACACAAACACACATGCACACACACACACACTCATACTCAAACGCACACACACACACACACACACACACACACTCATACTCAAACGCACACACACACATACACACATACACGCACACACACACACACACACACATACTCAAATGCAAACACACACACAAACACACACAAACTCACTCACACAAACACGCACACACACACACACACAAACACACACTCACACACACACACACACACACACAAACATACTCAAATGCACACACACACAAACACACACACACACACACACACACACACACACACACACACAAACATACTCAAATGCACACACACACACACACACTCACACACACACACAAACATACTCAAATGCACACACTCACACACACACACAAACATACTCAAATGCACACACACACAAACACACACACACACTCACACACACACACAAACATACTCAAATGCACACACTCACACACACACACAAACATACTCAAATGCACACACACACACACACACACACACACACTCACACAAACAAACACACACGCACACACACAAAGTCTACTCTACTATACTGTACTATAATATGCAACACAATAATTTAAACTATTTACTATAATTTATAAAAGCTTATTATTTGTAATGATGTCCATTTAAAAGTAGCTCTATTATGACCCAAATCTTTGCTACTTTTATTTTATGTTGGATAATGTTATATATAAATATAGCCTGTCTGGGCTACCTGCTTGATTTGTATTCTTTATTGCATACATTTGAGGTGGATATGTAGACTTTAGCAAAATAACACAAAGAAAATGTGTTGAATATATGTTTTTGGAACATATTTTGCATCTTTAATGCATTAATATGCTGTTTACCTGTAATTGCTCACCTGTCACACACAGGTAGACATGCATACATTAGCAGAGGTTGAGGCCTGTCAAACCGCTGCATTCATTAACACATCGGGAGGTGTGGGCCTCTCGCACTGCTAGTCAACACACTTACTATAAACAGTTTCAGAATACATTTGTGCTGAAGGGTGAAACAGATGCCCAGTCAAACACAGACTCTCCAAAGCCACATTACAGAGGACAATAGAAATATCATTCAGCATGAAATCAACACAAAGGTTTCATTAAGTGTCCTTCTACAGACTCACAAGTCCGTTCTCTAGGTTCTCTAGGCTCCATAAATAATACGAATAAAGGCAATAAACATGTAAGAATCATTTTTATTTGTATAGTATTTTTCACATCAGACATCAGTTAAAAAACGCTTACAGGAAATGATGCTCTAACATAATATCTAATATTTATGTGCAGTGAAACAAACATATTTCTGAGCATTGCAATGGGCAATGTAATTGTCTCATGAGTATTCAATGGTATTATGTAAAGCGTCCAGCAAATATACATTTACTAACATTTGCATAGATACTGAACGTGCAACATGTACTTTTATTATAGCATCTAAAACATGAATCATTTAACGTATGATCAACTTTACAAACATACAAATGTTACAAATCCTTATTGTATCCATTCATATTTAAATTTGCATTGTATTTATAAATAATGATATTAAATAAATGTTCAATGCATCACATGTTATTAACCCAGTTAACTGCATTTACCTTATTTAATTATGAGGATTATATTACTTCAGCAGAGACTACATGTACAAATTATGAAATCTTTTAATTATTACAAAATCATCACATAATCATTTGGAATACTCCTTTTGCCATTTCTTCTTATAAATGACTGTAATCAAATAATTTACCTGATGCATTTTTATATATTGTTAAGAAATGATTAGGGTTATGTTAAGTGGTAAAGTGGGATTAGTGGCTCAAAAATATTTATATTCTGGTATATTATTACTAAAATCTTTGTCACTGTATATTTATCTGCCTGTTACGTTTGCCATATTGATGAAAAGTTATTAGGTTTAGGACTAGAGATCTAAAATATCTCTGAAAGTGTTCAAATGTAACTATACACATATATTTATAATATAAAGTATTTGTAAGTATTTTAAGTTTCTAAAGCTCAAAATGTCCATATTGCACGTTTCAGGGTATATCCAAACGTACAAATGTGTAAATGTTATGCAAGAATTCCTTTGATAATAATGGCATCAGGCAAAGAGACACATGCAGGTACTCTAGAGAGAGAGAAAAGAAACCTTATTCATCTCATTCACTCCAGAGGGACGAGAGATAACAGCCTGTCTCTTTTACCCTCTCTGGTGGCAAGTGACAGTATTATTTAGATAAGGCATGCTCATTGGTGTGTGTGTGTGTGTGTGTGTGTGTGTGTGTGTGTGTGTGTGTGTGTGTGTGTGTGTGTGTGTGTGTCTGCCCCTTTAGTGGAATTTACGAATTAAAAGTTCTCTAAGGGACTGAAAAGAGGTGCGTAGACAGATGTTTGTGAGCCACTGATGTGTGCTTATATACTGAGGTGTCCTTCTGCCAGTGAAGAGGATCAAGATTATTTTTTGTTTCATGCAAGGTGTCCATGCTGGCTCCAGGTGTGTGGAGGGCGTAGGTTGTAGGGAAGTGCTCTGAATGCCAAGGCTATGGGACCAGAGTGCCCCAGGCAAAGCAGTCCTGCTGTTGCTGCACATGGGGACACACTGTTGGAGCCAATGGGCTAGCAGATAGCATCAAACTGAAATGCTCTTTGGTATTAACAAGCAGGAAAGAAGACCAGGGGCCCCTTGTTTGTACATCACTCAAAACATCTGAGATGATGCTGTGTACTTGGGTCAGGTCAAATTGTCAACAGTGAACAGATCACAGAAGATAAATGCTGGAAACATGTTATCTATAGTGAAAACATATTATTAAGTAGTAGTTCAGATCAGACTGGCTGCTGTTGGATCCGTGCATGTGTGTTCCACGCTATGGGAAACTCCTCCCAGGAGTGACGATCTCTGAAGCTTTATAAATCATGCCAGTCTATTGGCAGATGGTGCTTGATGCTCCGCCCCTGATGCTTACCTCATCTCGGGCATATAAACCAAAGCACAGCACCATTTCATCAGAATGTTTTACTTCAGGGTAGCGATAACATCTCTCTTGCTCTGATGCCCGAAAATCTGCGTGTTCATAATCGAATCTGCAAACCTGAACAGATGGTGGACTTTCTTCTCCCGTGCTGTGATGAACAGCGTGTCCTTTTACACTTTTGCGTTTGAAAGTCTATTGTATTGTGTTTCTGTGTGTTGATTTAAGTGAAAGAACTTAAAACAGGCGTTTGTTAAATGGTGCCTTTTTAAAGATTATAATTATAATTCCTTACATATATATATAGCATTTTTCTATGCACTCAAAGCGCTTTACATCATAGTAGAAGAATCTCCTCAACCACCCCCTGTATGCAGCATCCAATTGTATGATTGCACCAGAACGCCCACCAAACACCAGCTATTGGTGAAGAGGAGAGTACAGTGATGTAGCCAATTCATTTGTATAATGGATTATTAGGAAGCCATGATGGAAACGGCCAATGGGCAAATGTTGCCAGGACACTGGGGTTACACCCCTACTCTTTACAAGACGTTCCCTGGGATTTTGTAATGACCACAGAGAGGCAGGACCTGTTTAACATACCAAAGACAGTGCCTTTTTACAGTATAGCATCCCCATCTCTATACTGGGGCATTAGCACCCACACAGAACGAATGGTGAGCACCCCTGCTGACCTTCCTAAAGATGCTCTTTTTAAAATCGTTTTCACCTTACAAGCGATATCCTCTGTCTGACAGGCACAAGTGCGGCTCGCTCATGCAGAAGCAGCGCTCAGTGATTGCGCTCACTTTGAACGTATGCAACTCAAGATGCTTTGCTCTCGGCTCATCTTCTCTCTGAAGGAGGTATACCAGCTATACTCCTTATGCGGCTCCCCAAAGATCCTCCGCATGAGGGAGGCGTGCAAGGCCGCAATCTAAATTGTGGAGAGATTAAGGAGAATTTGTCAAAGTCTAAGCCTTGCGAGCCTTCCCTCCTCCATTTCAGCACTTTATTAATTTAATTAGAAATATATACATTTTACAGATTAAGGTCTGGGACAAGATCTTTGTACATTGATCAGTGAATTATCTGGATTTCATTGTTGATGATTTGGCCCGATCCTGGATTGTTCTGTTCTTGAAAGAAGAGTTGATTCGTAAACTCATTCCTGCTCTGGCACAGGCTTTTTAACGTAAACAGGATTATATTGCGGCTTTTAAGCTGAGCTGTCACTGGAACGACGTAGATGCAGAGCAGAGGTTTAATTAAACATTTAGTGGAATCCAAAAAAATCACGTAATCCAATAACAGTATGAGAGTCAATCACCAGTGAGGTAGTCCAATCAGGCAGACAATCATAAATTGCAAACAATAAATATAAAAACCAAAAGGGAAAGCATAAAGTCCAGAACCAGGGTACACAGACATTAGGATGCTGAGAATTGCAGAGAAACACTTCGTAAGGAACAAACAAGCCTGGGAACCTTTACCCTCAAGGTTAAATAGACACAGGTGAAAGCCATGAGTCCATGATTGCTCAAAAGTCTGGGTAGGAGGACCTCGTGTGGCGAGGAGGAGGATTAGCAGTCTTAGTTGTTATATAATCCCCCTTCCTATGGCCGCCTCCTGGCGCCAATCTACGAGACCTCCTCTTTGTCTAACAGTTGGGCGATCTGGATGATCTCTATGAAAGTCCGAGTTTAGTGAGGGATCAAGGATATTTTCTGCTGGCACCCATGACCTCTCTTTCGGTCCATACCGCTCCCAGTCCACCAGATACTGCATCCTTCCTCCTCTAAATCTAGAGTCCATTATCTCTTTTTTAGCAGGACTTCCACCAATCAATTACTTCTAATAATCCCAGATACAGACTGTAGCGCTGTAACTGGCTGAGCAGTCAACTTGAACTTTTAATGACACAAATGTACTTAAACAAAACATAGAGTGCTTTGTAGCAAAAAAGCGTAGCGTCTCTTTCTCAAACTGGCATCTCTGGCTCCCCTTTATCCATCTCCAGCTGATTGGCCAACTCAGCACCAGGCATGCACCCTCACGGCCCGGCCATGCCCTCCTCCTCGTCACACTCCTCCACCACCCGATTCTGGCCTGGGTGCCATCCAGACTGGCTTACAAGCCCCCCCCCCCATCTCTGGAGGGGACATGCTGCCCTTCCGGCCGTTCCACCACACGATGGTCCTCCCTGCCTCCTGAGAATCTGAGAGTGACAAGGGGAGGGAGAGGGGAGAGACAGAGAGAGAGAGAGAGAGAGAGAGATAAACTGGCTGAAAACGCTGCTGACTAGTCCTCAGCCAGCTCTGCAGCGGTCCTTCATGATGCCGGTCGATGGCACTGGACCTTGAGTCCTGGCAGAAGGCAGCATAATCCTCTGCCTCCTAGTAGACGTCAATGGCTCCTCCACCTCTTGGCGGATGGCAGCAGCTCCTTCGTCTCCTGCCGGATGGCAGTGTTCTTCTCCGCCTTCTGGCGAACTGCTCCAATACCAACGGACCATACCTCCTCAGCGTCGCAACCCTCCATCAGTGGCTGGGGCTCTCCAACAGCGCATCTCTCCTCCCTCAAGGATGGGAAAGGAGGAGGCGGGAACCGGCTGAGCAGTCACCGTAAACTTTTAAAGACACAAATGAACTTAAAACATAAATCGTTCACCTCTCTCTCTCTCTCTCGAACTGGCATCTCCGGCTCCCCTTTATCCGTCTCCCGCTAATTGGCCAACTCAGTGCCATGCATGCACCCTCACGGCCTGGCCACGCCCTCCTCCTCGTCACACAGACAAGTAACTTCTCCATTTCAATGTTGTCTTCTGACATTTCCTACTGTTGCAATTATTTGTGAATTATAATGACATTAATTTGGCCAATGTCAATAATTTGTCTCAATACTCTCACAATTAAAAAACAATGTAGGGTCATCTAGGATGCGAAAGGTATAATTATGTAGGAAAATGGCTTAAGGGCAGATTCTTTTAACCTGAACCAAAACTTATGCAACAATTATTATTTAAAAAATTATTTTGTTAAGGATGATGTCATCATGAACACCATTTTATCAGTAAAATGCCAATTGAATGAAAACTACCAAGACATTTTTTTTCACGTAATTTCAGTTTGTGGATAACATAACAGCATACACGCTGAATTAACATTGATCTCGCAGTCACAGTAAAAATAATGCACTTTTCTTGTTTTAAGCACACAATTGTCCATTTTTACTCATTAAAAATGATTTCAACCCATTCCTAATTCAAATGCTACTTTACAAACTCACATTAAACTGTATATCAATTATTTACAGACATTCTGTTTGTTTAAAATAGATACATTTCATTCTAATTCCAAAAAGTGAAATTAATATTAGCTTAAAGCATATATAGAATATCAGTCAGAACACAGATTACTTTAAAACCAAAATAACAAATGTTAATGTAGCATCAAATTCAGTGTTAACAGGCATCTTTCCCACACTGACTTTTAAATGAGCTCTTGACATCACTGAGTAGGAAGTCAATTTGATAAATTGGATCCTGTTCAAGTAAAACTCCCAAACAAGTATCCATCTCCCTTTTACAGTGAATAAACACCGACTGCAGGACGCAAATATGATGATGAATAAAAAGTAGGCAGGCAAATATCAAGGATGTTGAAGTTTTTGGGGGGTTTTTTGTAGCCAAGAGGGAGAACGCAATCATGTAATTAAAAGGCGTTGTATGCCCTGTAGTGACATTTCTTAATCTTAGTTGCATGGAGGTAAAGAGAGTATATTTATTGTGCAGAGTGAGCAGGCGCAGAGAGACGTAACACAAGACGTAGCGTGATTAACTGCTGCAAACACACACACAGCAGTAATAATGCCCCTTATTATTATCATTAATCATTTTTTCCAAAGACAGACATGGAGCCCTTTTTCTTGTTTTTTAATGCTGTCCTCACTGTGGCAGATGACCCTGAGTGTCTGCCTGGCTCCAGATTCCCATGGTGTGCTAATATTCAGTCGACCATCCCACGCAGGCCAACCACGGATAGGAAGAGTGATGCTTAATTATATCTACCCCTTTCTCCCCTCTCTTCCTGTGGTGCTGAAACACGTGCTGTCAGGCTTCGAATGCTGCACTCCAAACTTTGAATAAACTTACAGTAGTCATCTGTGTTTAATGATCTTTTTGTTTGCCTTGACTTGCAGAAGGTAATAAGTTATCTGATCATCAGCTGCCCTCTAAACATAAGACGTAGAGACACAGATGAACTACTGTAAGCACCTCATCATCCAATGTGACACTCTTTCCCTTTTCAGTTGAGTATTACAGCTCATTTCGCAAATGTGCACACTTTTCTGGAACCAAAAGGATCATCAAATACTAGATGATTAACATTCCTGGGACAAGGCACATTAAGAGCCACAGCTCTCTCCTCCTCTGCAGAGTCTAAATGGATTCTCCGGAGAGGCCGTCTCCAGCTTTGGGCAGATTGGTTTGGCTGCCACATTATAGGTTAGAAGGAAGGGGGAGAGGGAGGTGCTGGAGGAGGGGACTGAGGGGCAAAATTTAGTTAGAGTCTGAAAGGGGGTTGCAAGGAGAAAGGAAATGAAGCAGAGAAGCTTAACCTGATGAATGAAAGGGGAGACTGTCAGCCACGCTGTGTTGGGGCTTGAGTTTCGTGTTTAACCGAGCTGAGTCAAAATTACCTAAATGAAAGGTACTGCTTTTAATTGCTTGGGGTCAATAAATCTTTTGAAGGTGTTATATGTTAATGTGATGTGTTCAAACCCTAAATGTGAACCACCATACCACATTGTTGGTATACAGCATGTGTGTGTGTGTGTGTGTGTGTGTGTGTGTGTGTGTGTGTGTGTGTGTACATGCGTTAGAGTTTGTGGTCAAAATTGCACCCAAAAGTGAACTAAATCATACAAAACCTCTTTTTTGGGATGTCCTCATTTGGTAAAACGATTAAAAAAAAATAATAATAATAATGTTAATACAAATATTAGGGTAAGGTTTAGGGTTAATTTATAGGAATCAATCTGAGCAATCAAAGTCTTTGCTATGTCCCCATTTAGATGTGTGTGTGTGTGTGTGTGTGTGTGTGTGTGTGTGTGTGTGTGTGTGTGTGTGAGTGAGAGTGTGCGTGTATTTGTGTGTGTGTGTGTGAGTGTATGTGTGTGTGTGCGTGTGTGTGTGTGTGTGTGTGTGAGTGTGTGAGTGTGTGTGTGTGTGCGTGCGAGTGTGTGTGCGTGTGCGAGTGTGTGTGTGTGTGTGTGTGTGCGCGTGTGCGTGTGCGAGTGTGTGTGTGTATGCGTGTGCGAGTGTGTGCGTGTGTGCACGTGCGAGTGTGTGTGTGAGTGTGTGTGTGCGCATGTGTGTGTGAGTGTGTGTGTGTGTGTGTGTGTGTGTGTGTGCGCGCGTGTGTCTTTAGATGCCAGTTAGTCATGACAGTCTAGAGCTTATGAGCAGTGTGAGGGTACAATTTCAAGAGATGGTCACATGCTGCAAAAGGAGCCGCCAACTTAAGTGTCATCAACAGCATTGTATACAAATAAAAAATCTGATAAAATTCAAACAAGCATTACAGAACAAGAGACAAACATTAATCATTCAAAATACAACTGGATGTCCCCCTAGAGATCTCTTTATTTTTAGATCTGTCATGAAAAAAGCAATTCACCTCAGTAACGGCTTCTTTCTAAACGCTTTCCTCATTTTGTTTTACTGCTCTGGCATTGTATAAATAAACAACATACAATAATAGACGGATGTGTAGCAATGTGAACACACACATATCAAGCACAACTAATCAATATACAATTTTCAATGTTGATGATGCTGTGGTGGTCCGCTCCTGTACACCTTATATCAACAGAAAGGGTCCCTCCATTAAAATTATTTTTACTTTTTGCAGGAAAATGTCGGATAGGGCACTAAATAATTAAAGGGACCCTTTTTGACTGCATCAACCATGGCACTGCTGGTAAGCTCTACAATACATTGTGCAATCCATTTATCAGTCACGTTTAGGTTAACATTTAATTTGCTTTATGGTCCTTTTGCATGGCCTGGAAACCCTGAGGTCTTTTTTTGTTTTGTGTTGTTTTGTTGTGTTAACTTTACTGGCACTCACAAAGACTCAGTGCACCAGATATCTTGGTTGCATTTTATTTTGATTTTGCTACTCCATGTGTTACCCCATTCCTCATTGTAAAATATTGTTGGTTTCCTTTCGTTTTCTGTGCCACCAGAAAATGCATTTGATTTTTAGTTAAACATCACGAGGACTGACAAATAGCATGAAATGAACGTGATTTCTTTAGAGGCAGATCAAGGTTAAGATGAATTGATGCAAAGGCACTTTCTCTTGCTATGTGTTATGTGATCCTGCACTCAGGTGAGAGAGAAAGACATCTTTATTAAAGTGAGGCCTACATGACAAAATACATTTATGGGTCTCAGTTAAGCTACCTTCAGGAAAGAGTCAATGTGCTAACGCTGTCCAAGTCTGAGTTTATGTGCTATTGAATTTCCCTCGATTATTGCATTACCATGGCTCAAATCAATTGATAAACTCCCATTGAATGTGGTGGAGTATTTAATTGAGTCAGAGTCAATTGCATTTGAGCATGCCTGCAGACGTGCTGACAGAAGTAAACACTTTAGCAGGATACTGTCTAAGCAGTCTGAGTGATTGAACTGTGCTGTAGCAGAAAGTAGTGCGCTCGCTCTCACATTCCTACAGTCACTCAATGAAGTCATGAAAATGCAATATAGTGGTGCATTAAAGCCAACATGTAATTGGAGGGTGTTTGCATTATTTGCATTATCGTTGGCATTCAGAATGATCAATGTAGAGTTTTTGACCGTTACTGTTAATACATGAGAAGTTTATTGATATATGTTGATGTCTTTTTTTGTAATTATATTTTGAGTTGAAATAAATTGCTACAGGAACCCTATCCTCTCTCCCCTACAGACATAGCTCCAACATTAACCTGCACCGCAAACTACTGACCAAAGAGCTGGATGACATTGTCCTGGACCCCCAGCTTACGACCCTGCCTAAGGATCTCCGTGCTGAGTTCCTGTCAAAGATCTATGCTGGCCACCATGTGGGACCGGAGGGGGTGGGGAGTGCTGGCAGTGGACTGCCACGAAGTCTAGGCCATAAGGAGATGGGATCTCCAGCCGCTACTGAATATTCACACAGCAATGGCTATTACTGTGGCCCCAACGATTACATGGTGCTGGACCTGAGCACCGCCTCCAGCGTACAATCAAGCGGCAGCATGCAATCCTCGCAGGAGTCTGATGAAGGCAGCGATGAGGGCATCCTGCTGGATGACCTGGAGGGTGCGAGTGACACTGAGGACTGCACCCCTAGTATTAGGGCTCACGGTCTGGCGGGGGAAGGAAAGGATGGAGAAGAGGCAAGGAAGGATGGGAGAAAAGGAGGCAAAGAGGAAGGGCTTTTGCTCTGGGACCCCTCCTTCTCACCATCCGTCTTGGCATCCAGTGGAGGTAATGGGGCAGGAGGCATCCTTTGCACCATCTGCCACAAAATGTACAGTAACAAAGGGACCCTTCGGGTGCACTACAAGACTGTCCACCTGCGTGAAATGCACAAGTGCAAAGTGCCTGGCTGTAACATGATGTTTTCTTCTGTGAGAAGCAGAAACAGGCACAGCCAGAACCCCAACCTACACAAAAATGCCCCTATACAACAATGATTGATTAGACCATGCATCCCTCCCTACCCCACAGCCAGAAAGCTTCTTCTACTCCACATGACACCCTCCTCTCCATTCCCCAGCAGCATCCCCATAATGCCATAAACAACGGCATTGATGTGCTGAAAACGTTGGTTACAATGTACAATTAAGTTGTATTTGTCAACATTAGTTAACTACATTAGTTAAAATGAACTGAAATGAACAATACAATGCAGCATTAAATTAGTCTTGGTTGATGTTCATTTGAATAAATACGGAAACATTTATTACCCTAGAACGCATATGTAACTGCTCACCCCTTAAATGCAAATCCAGATGCGTACTCTTTATAAAACTACTTTTGGGGGAAATTAACTCATTTAAATGTTTAAATCGTTGATATATCGTTGATTAAATTCTGAAGAGTTTCAGAGAAGTTTTAGGTTACAGTGTAAAATCCTTGTGTAACAGAAATATGAGCAACGACTGTTAAAATATGAAACATCTCAACAACTCTATCCACACAAACACATGCATATAAATAGACTAGGATAAACATTTTTTTTTTTTAGCTTTATTTAACTTGTAAAATGACAATCTTATTTACTCTAAATTGCTGTGTAACAGAATTTTTCAATATTACTCTATGTAGCTATATTAGTCTTTGGGAGGTCAGGCGTACAAAAACAAAAACTAAAGTTGCAGGTTGGAATCCACTAAAAAGTGTTCCAGGAGCTCTGACCCGTGTGCCCTTGCTGTGAACGCGTCATCTAACATCAGGTTACTGAGGACTGTCCCTGTAATAACTATAATGCCAAGCAATTTGGACATAGGCACAGGCTGAATGACAACTTTCTATACTTGCATATTATTTATACATTTAAATGTGAACATGGCATTTATCATATATTTAATTGCATAACTAATAGAAACTAACAAACAGGCAATGGGCCCCATTTAAAGAGCACTAGCACTAAGCGCAGCATTATGCCATTTGTCATAAGCGCAAAGTCAATGGGCATGGCCGTGTATTTTCGTGCCAGCATGCGCTAAGTCTAGGCGCAAGTGGGTTTGGTAAAATCGTGCACTCAGTGCACTAATGGGCTGGGTCAAGTGGGTCCTATTATATAGTCCATTCTCTATCAAGCACCAGCGATATAAACAAAGACAGCACACTCTTAAGAGGTTGGTAATGTAAATGGACTGTATGAAATGGGTTAGAAGAATAAAAATATGGACACGCTACTTGTATATGCTTATATATAAAGGTCATGGTTTATTTAGTTTATATCGCTGGTGCTTGTGGGAGAATGGACTGTATAATAAGGTACAGATGGTGCAATAACCCGAGAAGAGCCTCAGAATTGATTTACACTTGATCCATACCATTAGCACATTTGCCAAACCCACTTGTGCCTAGACTTAGACATGCTGGCACAAAAATACCAAACTTCATGGCCATGCCCACTGACTTTGCACTTATGCAGCTGTGTTTAGTGATAGTGCTCTTAAAATATGCAATGACCTATTTCTCCGGAAAAGGGCAAATTGTGCT
Source organism: Xyrauchen texanus (assembly GCF_025860055.1). Taxonomy (NCBI): domain Eukaryota; kingdom Metazoa; phylum Chordata; class Actinopteri; order Cypriniformes; family Catostomidae; genus Xyrauchen; species Xyrauchen texanus. Next base: position 48,217,408 of record NC_068286.1, read on the forward strand.
TTACGTCACTTTATTAACATACAATACACGCACAGATAGCACTAACACTCCCATGCCCACTTGTGCTTTGCACTGGCACGAGAATTGCGCTTAGAATTAGCGCTCTCATGACAATTGGATAAGACAGGGGTTTTGCGTAGCGCACTCATGCAAATACAGCCCAGAGTATTACAAAATAAAAACAGCATTAAATAGAATACGGTAGGAAACATTGCATTCTGGGGTAGTGATCATAATAAAACAGAACATTTCAACTAAATTAAAAGAAATGATTTACATGATAGAAGACATCTTAAAAACTAGACGCGAGGTCATTTTGCACCCACATATGCGTTCTAGTGTTAAAACTAAAAACGTTGTTTATGTGAACATTAGTTAATCCATCATGAACTAAGATGAGTTAACGATGAACAATGGTAGTGTCGTAAATGAACATTAAACCAGATTAATAAATGCTGTAGAATCATTGTTCATTGTTAATTCATGATACTAATGCATTTGCTAATGTTAACAAATACAACCTTATTGTAACGTGTTATCAAAATATATTTTATGGTAAGAAAAGTTAAAGCAGCATTGTGCCCCTTTGACATTTCCGTTTTTGGAAGCATAGAGCCCTCCACCCCTGCCCCAAACTTCTGCTCAATCTCTTAGTTCTGACTGTTGCCTGCAGTAATGATTATAATTGTGTAATGAATCCCATACAAGAGCATGAATGTCTTAAATATGTAAATAATAATGTCCCGAGGAGCTTTGGTGTAAAACAGTTGTATTGATGGTTGTTCTCTCTCTCTCTCTCTCTCTGTCTCTCTCTCATTTGTTTTTTTTCTTCTGTTTTTTGTGTTGAGGTGGGGTGGGTGTTCTTATGTTATAGTCGGTAATACATTCTCTTAAGGTAAGCAAGATGAAGTAGCATCTACCTAGCTTGGTTCATTTATGTTGGCTCTAAAATGTTTTACTTTTAAACAGAAAAAAGAAAATCATGTGACTTGTGACTTGTTTTATCTACCTGTTAGATATACAGATGGAGCTGGCATGCTTTTAGCTCTAACAATGTATCTTTTTCTTTTATTTTTCTCATGTTTATAGCTTTAGTAAAAAAAAAAAAAAAAAAAACAATAGAATAAAAACATCAGTTTTGCACTTTTTGCAACTATACAAGTGGGACATGTAATATTATTACAAGGATAACACTTTACAATGATGGTGGTCCAACATGAAAGTGACCATTTTTTAAGGATACAGTGCCAAGCGGCAAATATTGTACCTAACAGAAACGTGCCAGATCTTTATAAGAGAGAAATCCCATTTTAAATAATTAAACCCAATATCCATCTCATTTAGTAAGTGTTTCTGGTATATTCATTTGAATGCAGTAAATAAGTATTATTGACATTTAAAGAGTAGACAGTGTATGCTTAAAGGCTGAATTAACCCCTAAGTTAGGTAGGCAACCTTTCTACTGCATGTAATGTTTAAACGAGTAAGTGTCCTGTAATTTATTGTCTCTATAAATGTGATCAATTTTTATCATTTTAATATGCCATTACCATTTCAGAGTGCCCCAAAAGAGAGTTTCTAAACAGTGACATTGTTCATCTCCAAAACCCCCATGAATGCGTCAATAGAGATGACGGCTTGAGAAGTCCCTTCATTGTTTCCAGACGTTCATTTACGGCAGACCCTCTGCAAACTGTTGAAATATTCAGCTTTTATCTTGTTCTTTTGGCCATACAATAGAAAGACAAAGGGGAAATGTGGTACTAAATTTTGTCTAATTAAATGGTATGTAGATATGGGTATTTATTTCTAGTTATCGATGTCTATCACATTTAGCCCTTTGCTGTCTGTTGCTGTCAATTGGAATAAATGAACTGAAAGATAATGATGAATGAATGACAGAAATGTACTTTACAATACTGGTACTACATGCGGTTCAAAAGGAATTCATGTTGGTGAAACGCCTGAATGAAATGACTTCCTCCTTGATGTGTTGCAACAGCAGCAGGTCTTGCTGTTCGTTTCTGAGAATAAGAGCTGATGGGAGGGATGAACTTTAGGAGATGTCGCCTAGAGGGAATTGCAGTGTGCAGCATTAAAAATATACTTCTACACAGTACCTGGAGGTATCCATTCATTTCTGCCACTGATCTGTGTAATAACTCACACGTCAATTCATTAAATTCAGTAAATGTTGCTGACAATACCGTGTCATGGAGAGATCCAAAGACATCTTTCTGTTTTTCTTTCCTCTGTTTTTTTCCTGCCTTTGAGCATCCATTCCATCACCCCCCCCCCCCTCCCCCCGTCTCACACACACACACGCCCCCACATACACACACACACACACACACACACACACATGAACACAACAGTAGGGGTCCTGCAGGGATGTTAACTACTAGTTTGTACTTACGATCATCAGATGGCTATACAACATATTAAAGGAGCTGCAATTGCCATTTTTTTGCCATATGAGGGAAGATTTAGCTCAGAAAGCCTCAAGTTTCTCCCTGGAGTCACAGCATGACTTACTTTCCTGCTCTCAGAACTGGCTATGAAAAAGTGCCACTCCAGAGGTCCCAAATACTACCCAAACTGTGCAGCTCTTGCACCACTAACTGGCCAATAACGTAAGCAGCATGAGGACCTGTTAACCTCAAGACAGTAAACACTTTTAGGACAAAGGCCGATACTTTATCTAAAGTCAAACCTATAATAATAATAATAATAATAATAATAATAATACAAATATTGACATGTATAGTTATGGGAAGGAAGTGATCAACCTCCAGGTCTCCAAACTGTCGAACCAAAGACGACTTCTTAAAGCATTGCTCTGTTTAATTTCAGTCTGTAGATCATCAAGGGTTTGCATAAATAAAGAATAAGAGAAAGAAAGTGATTTCCACATCTCAATCTCTGATTAGCTGCAGATTACGGCTGTCAATGGTTGCAATCTAATGGTTGTAACTGCATTTCAAATCAGATGGTGCGTGTATGGGGAAATGGACCATCAAAGGGGGTTTTGTGTCAGTCATTTGACGTGAGAGAGGGACCAGAGAAGCGGTGCAGAAGCAAGACACAATGCCTCAGGACATGTCTTGATTTCTTGCTGGGGAGTAATTTGCCACTCCTGTGGTGTCCCCTCCAGCTCCCATTTTCTTTTTTCTTTTCTTTTCCTTTCTTTTCTTTTCTCTTCTCAGAAAAAGACCAGCATGTTCTCCACCGAGAACCCAGTCATTACTGTCCTGCGTTGTCCCCACAGAGTTGGGCTTTTACCATGAAGCCACTGGCTAAAAGAGTCTGAGTGAGCCTTAAATATTTCATTAGGTCACTGCAGCTTCCAGGACAGGACCATCACGGACCATTAACACTGAATGTAATCTCTTGAAAAGGCTATCTGTAAGTTTGCTGTGTTAACACTGTTCCCTTGAGGACAAGGAGTGATAAAGCACAAAACAAAGATCAAATGGAATTCAAACTGCAGACTAGAGGACTTCTAAATCAAACCCCGAGTTACATTATACAAAAATAGCCCATCATTACTCTAATGTAATCATGTGATCAGTTATATGAAGATCGATTGTGTGAAGAAGAAACAAATCAGTCCGATTAAAGATTTTCTACCCTATTTCGTGCAACGACAAACAAGAAATAAGCTTAACATATTTTGTGAAGTTTTTATTTTGGATCTAATGTGATGTTTGGTGTCGATGTAATGTATGATTGTCCTTATTGCCCATTTCTGAAAAGTGCATTTACATCAGAGGAAGTACACGTCACATTGATTTACTAATGGTGACATTGATCGCTTACAAATACTGTTTTATTTCTTTTCACGAGGTAGAACGTATGATGTCCTCTTTAATTGATTTGACATTTTCATGGCATCATTTGTATCACAACCTTTTGTTTTGCATTAAATGCACATGATTTTGGGAGTGTAAATGGAATTTTATTCATATTTTGTCCAAATACCTCTTGAAATTTGTATCAGAATTCTTGTACAATTTTTATATTAAAGATTTATAAGTCACTGGCACTTTGCACCTTATTCTTTTAGAACAGACACACATTAAATAGCTTTGTGTGTAAATGTTTAAAGTAGTGCTGTCAGTCGCAGATGCTATTTACCCCCCAGTACAAATATCCCAACCCTGGTACGAAGAGTGGTAGATGCTATTTGCCCCCCTAATGAAATACAAACATGCAGTATACGGGCATCACTGCTGCATGTTTATTTACTACCCTTACATACGTGAATCACGGTGTCACTACAGTGACTATTGTATCATCATGCTTCTTTGTAGTAAAATAATTGTAACCATATTAACCAGACTAGTAACTTTATTAACACCATATTACTGTAGTAACGCCGTTGTTAATTGCATTAAATCTGTGGTTTCTGCTACAAAAGTTACTGAAATATTGTAGTAGAAAAACTACATTGGGGTGCAAATAACTGTGCTGTGTGGCAGGTGCGATGTACACTTACTGTAGGGGCAACAGACACTCGAAATATTTTAATTGCATTTCATCACATGACTTTTCTTAGCACTGCTTTTTACTCTATATATAATTATTTTCCTGTTAAAATGCATTTATTTCCTTATTACCAAAACAATAACGTTAAATGTTTCCCAAAGTCTAAGTGGGAGGTTGACTAATTAAAATAACTATTCCCCATAGGTTGCTTATTCATGCAATACTCTTTAAACCTCTTAAACACATCATGCACAATATAACTCGTTGGCAGGATGTGGCTATCCACTTCAGATATGGAAATTCACATCAGGATGTCAAGCAGCGCTTTGAACTCCACATTAAAAGTGCTGCACACAAGGGCTGTGTTCGGAGTGGTGTCCAACCCATACTTCTCTTACGGCTTCTGTCATATATATCTATACAGTATATGGCAGAAATATTAGGAGTTGTATGATAGTTATTATGCACATGGCCATTGTGTTGTTCTGCTTGTAGCACTGACACTGCTCATGTAATGATATCTGTCTTGTCCGGTACTCATTTGTTGATGCTTCAAACGGTCAGCGGAAATGTGTTCAAAGTTGAAATGTTTGAATCTTTGATCAGAACATCGACAGACATTTCACGGGAGAACTCCAACAGCTGTGCAGCGGACCCTCATCAGTGCCATATCGCCTGTTCTGAATGTCTGTGCTAATACAGTTCTGCCTTACAGCACAACGGGCGAAAGGAACATATGAAGGAAAATGAGCTTTTTCTGGAAACAAAGTGTCACAAGATTCTAGAAATACATGTACATTTAATGAATACTGATGGAGCAACACAATTTATGTGAAAATAAATAGCAACTCGGTCGTTTCGAATAAACAATATTTTTTATGGGGGGTATATGATGTGGTATATAATGGGCAATACTTATAGGGCATCATTTGTCACATAATTCTTTTAAATCACATTTGACATTTCATTACATCTCAGTTATTCTATTAACAAATGAATCTCTATTATGATTGGATGAGTCAATGAGAGCCCACTTTGAACATTCTTTATCACAAATCTATTTACCCCACTTAAGATAAACAATGTGTTTAATTGGGGCTTTAGCCGCTGCAACAGAGGGGCTTTTGACCCCAAATACTCTCCTTTCACTTACTGGACAGTTATTGAAAAACTTCGAGACAGTTGAGAATGATAAAGATGTATTTAATCTCAAAATAAATGTGATAACTTCCAGGATATTCGATAGCTACATAAATGTACAATATTTTGAAAAGTATTAAATATTAGATAAAATTGCCTCAAAATCAACCTTTAGTGTTTCCACACACAGATCTCGTGGAACAGGAACATTTAGCCGTGTATAGTGTCACATTTAGGAAAGTACTCTGGAAGTTTTTTGGTGCTATTTAGTGTTTTGGGAGAAAATAAAATCAAAGGAGCTTTTCACCCCACAGAGACTTTTGCCCCGTTGAAACCTGCTTGATTTTTGTCACAAGTTCATCTGTGTTTATTTTGTAAAAGTTCCCCTTCCCCCATCACTTGATACATGGAAACGCTGTTGTGTGTGTGTGTGTGTGTGTGTGTGTGTGTGTGTGTGTGTGTGTGTGTGTGTGTGTGTGTGTGTGTGTGTGTGTGTGTGTGTGTAGTTCAGCGTAAGTGAGTCCAGTGGTGTAGCCAGAAATAAGGCTCTGGTGTGCCACTGGAAAAGAGTGTGTGCAAGAAACTGAAGCACAATAAAGATACATAAGGCCCTTTCCCACTGGCGGTACTAAAGCCTGTTTTAGGTACTTTTCACCGGGAATAGTACTTTTCATTGCTTTCACACCTGAGGAAATATAGTTCCTCAAAGCAGTTTTTGTCACGCCTCCATCGGACACCCAATCCACCACTATCATCCGCTCTACCTCACCAGCATTCAAATCCCTCATTAGATTCACCTGCCATTCATTTCACTGCAATCAAGGACCATATTTACCTCATCATGTTCTCTCAGTCATTGTATAGTCTCATTGCTTGCCTTATAGACCACTGCCATCACTGTTGTTTAAGTTAAATACTTTGCATTGTTATATTTCATCCTTTGTTTGCTCCACTTCAGTGTGCTGAGCTCGCTTTTTTCTTTGCTATTAAAAATCCAGCTTTTTAGTTCAGGCCACCTCAGTGTTCGTCTTGCTCATGACAGTTTTAGGGGACATGTTTAGCTCCTACTCCAGGGTAGGTACTTTTGGGTCCTATAGGGACTATGGTGTCAGTGGGAGGAGCTACAGCCTGTGAATGGTCAAAAACCTATGACACACAAAGTAGCTGCTAGCCTGCTGCTCTGCGTTTGCACTCATTTTACAGTTCCTTAAATAAATAGCATATAACAAACAAAGTATCCGAAGAGAATCGGTCGTTTCCCATATTTGTGCGAGTCATCGGTAGACAAGCTTTGAGTTTCATCACATCTGTACTGTTTGTACTGTGAGATACTGAATATAAAGTGAATTCTGTATTACTACATTGATTTTTTTCCTAATTAAATTAAATTGAAATCTCTCACAATTCGATTTGATTATTTTGGAACGATCCAGAATTATTTTCCAAAGTATGCTGAAGACTTTGCAATTTGCAATGTACAAAAATCTTGATTAAAAATACACAGGATTTTACATTCATTGGCTCAAAAATGTAATACTGTATAAGAAATTGAATGCATTATGAAGCAGAAGAAATGCAGTCAGAAAATGTAAATCTTAATTGAAGATCAGTTTCATGAAGGGAGCACATGGTTTATGCATGACTGCAAATATCAACAGAAAAAAATACTAATGTTACATGATTCAAATAGGCTCGATGAATAAAGGTTAGCAATGTCTGACGCTATGTAGACCGTTAATTACGAGTAATAGATTTGATTGCTTATCATCTAACAGGAACAAAAGCCAACTGAACCAATGATTGAATTTTGAATCTGTCACCTAAATAGGCCAGTAATGGCTCATCATTAAATCAAGCATGGACACAGAATTAACTATAAAGTCAAGTCATATTTAATTGTATAGCGCTTTTCACAACACACACCATTTCAAAGCAGCTTTACAGAAAATGATGCTGTAATGTCTGGACGCAAATGAGACCGTTTTAAACAGAGCAGGCAGTCAAACGGTGCTACTCAGGAAGATCCGGAAACAAACTTGAGTTTTTGGGCCATTGTGTAAAGAACGAAGGTCCGGAGTATAACTGGAAAGATTGAGGAAAGAAAGACAGAGGGCGATAGAGAACAACATTTCATCAGAATATTGCAAACTGGACAGGCGTGGATATGAAGCTTCTACGACTGGCAAAGGACAGGAAGGAGTGGCATTATATGGTTGCCAACATCATTGGATACAGCCAAATATTCCATAATATGCAAATATCATAACTGAGGAAGAAAGGAACAAGAGCTTATGTTGCTCATATGGATGCAAAGTCCAGAAGGTCCACTCCGTATTTTTTGTGTTGCACAGACTCCTACAATAGTGGCAAAAATGCAACATCACACAAGAGCAAAACTTTCCAGTGCCATTGTAGAAATGTGCTATTCAAAGATGAAGAAGGTCAAACTCTGTACAACATAAACAAACACGCTTGTTTCCTTATTCACACACTCTGGGTCTGTTGCGAGAGTACACATGTAATCTGAGGCCTCTGTAATCATCTCTGTAAAAACATTGACTTTTCTGATAATCATTATAATCCATTACTAAATTCCATAATCGATGTGCCGAATGTTAATCATCACATGGATGCATTTTTGCACCTCTTCTATTATTAAGCATTAAAAAACTAAAACAAAACTAATTTAATTTGGTTGCTGACGTTTGGGGTGGGTATTTCCTCACCGTGGTACACCCATGAATATGTCACTGATTGACTTGAGTTTGGACACATCGCAGAGGTTCTGCCCTATTCCAGCCAACGTTCAGCACTGACATGCAGCTTTATTTTATATCAGAACCTAATGAGGAAATGCATTAAGCATTTTAAATGAATCACATACATTAATGTGTTTGTGTTGCCAGCTCTAGTTTAACATTTTTCTCTTAAATATTCAACCTTATTTACTGTCGTCATTTGTGCAGAACGAGCTTTTTTTTTTTTTTTTTTTACAATAAATGCTTCGTTTATCATGTGTGCCTTTGCAATGTTTAATTTTCACAAATTCATGTTTGGATCGAGGTGCAAGCTTCTAGTGTCAGTGACATACAGTATGTTAATAGCTAGCAGTTATCCACTGAGGCCATCACGGTAACAGTCCAAGACAATGAGAATATCGAGTATGAGTTTTACCCTGTTGAAAGTATGTCACACCTCCAGATAGCGCACACTTGAAGGTGAGGTCCAATTCAATACAACTTTAATAGAACACAAAAGCACCATGAGTGGTGAAAACAACTAAAAGATGATGAGTGGTAAAAATCTAATTAAAACATCAAACACAAGAAACACACGGAGAGCTTGGCAAAACTAGAAAACACACTAGCAACAAAAGTCTCAGGAAAGTTCAAGCTCAAGTGCCAAACTTCAGATTTTTTGGGGTTAAGTAGCACAGGGGTAAAAAGACACAGGTGCACATAGTCCAGTAATCAGAGTTGTCCTGACAGGGACGGATTAACCACCAGGCCAATTAGGCCGTTGCCTAGGGGCCTCAAAACCCAAAGGGCCCCGAGCTCTAAATCAATTATTTATTTATTTTGAGATATATATTATAAATCCACGTAAATGTCAGCCTTATGTGAAATACCAAAAACAAAGGTAAGGTGCAGTTTACCCTGGCTGTGTACAAAGCTGATGGTTTAAATTTATATACGCAACAGAATTCGTTCAACAGCATGGATGACTTTAAAATGTCCTGTATGCATTTAATGTTTAATGATAAAGCGACAGATGCCATAAAACCCTAAATATGTGCACGTTAACCTTTTTCAATATTTGGTTAACCGTGAGAGTTCAGGGACAGTTATTCTGTTATTTGCTGAGAGTCAGGACTCTGGAATAAAGAACGTTAATTGCCATGGACAAGTCAAACACAATCTCAGATTAGCAGGGAATAAATTGCACAGTGAGCTATGAGCCTAAATAGCACCATACATAGATCTTAAAATGATAAAATCACATTGAAGTCAAACAAAAATAATCTCTGTCTCTGCCTGCAACATAGTAGGCTGTGTTAGTGGGGGTGTGGCCGAGCGCCGGCTTGTGAATGATGAGCAAGATCAAGAGATGAGAAAGGTAAGGATCATCACCTGTCAATGATTGTTTCTAAAAGCTGTTTGTCATTGCAGTAAGGGCGGAGACAGAGTTATAAGTGAGTCAGATGCCAGTAGAGGGAGAGAGAGCCTCGCACATACACCCGCTGAGCCTGTTTTGCGAGAGAATGTTTTTGTTCTGATTAGTAAAACGAACCTCATAGAGCACCACATCGAAACAAGCCCAGGCGTAGTGGTACACAGTCATCCCTACTGATTACCCAAACACAAAAAACGTGGTTGGGGAAGAATTAAAGTTCATGCTCGATATGGGGGTAATAGAAGAATCCCACAGTGGCTGGGCCAGCCCGGTGGTACTGGTTCAAAAGAATGATGGCTCGGCCCGGTTCTATGTGGATTATAGAAAGGTCAATGCAGTGTCTAAATTTTGACACATTTCCAATACCTCGTATTGACGAATTGCTCGATCGGTTGGGTGCAGCTCGTTTTTATTCAACACTGGATTTGACAAAGAGAATTTGACAGATAACCTTAATACCAATGTCCCATGAGAAAATTGTCTTCTCCACACTGTTTGTCTTACACCAATTTTGACCCTTCTGTTTGGTTTGTTTGGGGTCCCAGCTACATTTTAGCGCCTTATGGACAGAGTCCTCAGACTGCACTCTGTGTACCCTACTACCTATCTGGATGACATTTATTATATACAGTAATGATTGGCAGCGGCAATTGGACAGGTGGAGGAATGGTATCTGGGGTTCCACTTGGGTCAAGGGCAGGTGCATCCCCAAATTGAAAAGACCGCAGTGATTGTGGCCTACCCAAGACCAAAAAGAGGTGAGACAGTTCATGGGGCTGGCAGGCTACTATAGAAATTTGTGCCTAATTATTCAGACGTCACATTCCACTGACTGATTTCACTAGAAAGGGAGCCCCAGACCCAGTCCAGTGGACGGAGCCATGCCAACAGGCTTTTATGCAGATGAAAGCTGCTCTTTGCGGTGGGCCATTGTTACATGCTCCTGATGTCTGATTGCAGACCAATGTGTCAGACAGGGAGTTGGGAGCCGTGAAGAGCGCCCAATGCTGTACATCAGTCGGAAGCTCTCTGCGAGAGAGGCGAGGTACAGCACAATTGAGAAGGAGTGTCTGGCCATCAAATATTACCTCCTGGGACAGGCTTTGACTCCCTGCTCCAGTGGCTCCATCACATGAAGGATACCAATGCTTGGATCACCTGTTGGTATCTGGCTTTTCAGACATTTAAGTTTCAGGTGATCCACAGGCCGGGAGCACAGATGGCTGTTGCAGATTTAATCTCTAGGAATGGGGGTGAGTACTGGCAGGCTGGATGGCTACCTGGCCTGAGTCAGGCAGTGAGGTTAAGTGGTAGTGGGGGCGTGGTCAAGCGCCGGCTTTTGAATGGAGAGCGAGATCGGGAGATGAGAACGGTAAGGATCATCACCTGTCAATGATTGTCTCTAACAGCTGTTTGTCATTGCAGTAAGAGTGAGCAAGCCAGATGCCAGTAGAGGAAGAGAGAGCCCAGTACACACACCCACTGAGCCTGTGTGGCATGAGAGCGTTTTGAGAGTGTTTTTGTTCTGATTAGTAAATAAACATACCAAACATACTTGTGGTATAAACATACCACCATTTCACCTTTCCCGATTCCTCCTTTCTCACCCCAAGAACCTGATTCTTTTACATAGGCCAATTCTTAATCAATGGAATATGTGTAATTCTGCCTGGGCAGGTTCACTCTCCATGAGGCAGTGAACTCTACAGTTTATAGGACTTCTTTTATCAAGCGCCAAAACTTTTCCAGATGAAAAACAATCTGGAATCATGTGTAATAGTTATATTAAGTCCTCTTTGCCACCTTCAACCTTTGTGACCCAAACTTCATCAAAATGTCAATTTGTGACACCAGTGCAGAAAACGTTTGATGCAGTGCAACAAATGATGAAACAGAATGCATATTTCTCGAGATTACTTTTTTAAATATTGAAGTTCTTTTAAACTTAACACAGTGTCTAAAAAAAATGTGATGGTCAAGTCAAATAATTTTTTATTTGTCTAACACTTTCACAACACAAATCGTTTCAAAGCAGCTATACATAAAATCATGCGTTAACAGACAATTAAACTGTAATATCTATAATGTCAAATTCGATTGTGAATTGTGTTTAAAAATAGTTAATACAAAAATAATTGTATTAATAACCCCAGTGAGCAAGCAGAAGGCGACTGTGGCAAAGAACACAGAACTCCATAAGATGTTGATTAATGGAGAAAAATTATTTTGGGAGAACCCAGACTCACTGTGGGGGCCAGTTCCCCTCTGACTAACATCATGAATATAATAACAATATTACTTATGTATAGTTAAAGTCATGGTTTAAAATGATTAAACTAAGTAAGTGTAAGGTTCATTGTTTAAACAAAGATTGTGTATGAACTGTAAGATTAATGACTAATGTCTTTTAAATCCATCCTGTATTAACTGAAGAAGTTCACATAGATACAATTGTCTTTGTTAATTGGTTGATGAAGGCTTTTGTTGGCAATTAACTGATAGTCTATGTATTCCATTTCAAGAGTGTAGTCCATCAATAGACCGAGGTGATGCAGGCACGATTCCTGATAATATCTCAAGTCATTTGAATCTCTGAAAAGTGCAGTCTATATACTGTGATTGGGCCTAAATCTTGAATGAAATTGTTCATATATTCTATTTCTCAGTGGAAATGAACATAGTTGGGAGGATACTGCCTTTTCTAGTATTTTTTGACATAAATGGGAGATTTGTAATCCACCTATACTTAACCAGTTTTTACATTTACATTTCTGCATTTCGACTTACAGTGCACTTATTACAGGGACAATCCCCCAAGAGCAAGTGTCCTACTCAAGGACACAATGGTGGTGACTGTGGGGATCAAACCAGCAACCTCCTGATTACCATTTATGTGCTTTAGTCCACTACACCACCACCACTTTTTAACAGTGTTAACTCTGTTACCTGATTTGTTTGCAAGGTAATTTTACTACACACCGCCAGGGGGCGCATGTGGTCTGTATGTCCAGGTATATTGACAGGTGTTTCACCAGAAGAAGTGAGTTTGTGTTTGGAGAGTAAGTTCGTGTAGCTGTAGGTAAGACCATGCTTCTTCTACCAGAGTCCAGTGTTTAAGAAACTTTGTTTCCTTGTCATTCAGTAAGTGTATTTTGCTCATTTTATATTGTATTTTATGTTCACAATGTCTTGTATTGTTACTCTAATTGTTGTAAATAGTGTTCATTATGTTGTGTATAGACTTGTAAATATGCTAATCCCAGCCTTGTATCTCTTTGTAGATGAACTATTTATATATGCTTTATTTCCTTATGTGGCAGTCTAAAAGACACTAATTCCACAAGTGCTTAAAGCAAACTTTCTTTATGGGATTTTCACCACTGGCCTTGTGGATCTTTATCTCAGTACAAGGACAGAGACGTGGAGGATTATATTGCTCATTTGTGCAAATTATTTTTTATTATAGAACATCAAAATCTGGATTATCCATCAATAAGTACTCACCATCATTGGTCATTGACATTACATGGATTTCAGTTTCCACCATTATCCCCAACTTTCATTGTCATCCAATCTTCCAGCTAAGTTTGTTTATTTTTTTGTTTATTGGAAATTGCATTTGCTAATTTCTCACCATTGCTCATACCTGCTATCATCACCCTTGCTGTTTAATGGTTTCATGAATACAGTTTTCATCCTCATTTCATTTAATTGTAATCAATCCGTTCAGTTAATTTCATTTTACAACATTATATTATTATATTGTTGTTTACTTTTCTTGGGATTGGGACATATTTTATATAAAAGTATGCAAACTCAATTTACTTTGTGTCTGTGGTTCTGTGGTCTCATGCTGTGAAAGAAATAAAATCCTCTCAACAGCAACGAAAGTTAAATAGTTTGGCGTTCCCCTCCCAAAATTTAGAGAAATAACTCAAGCCTTCATGGGGCAGTGGTTATAAGTTCTCCAGGATCAAGTTGTGGCTTCTTAATAAGCGGTTTGAAAACTGCCATTTTAAAGTTTCTTGGGACCTCTCCTAAGGATAGCGAGGAGATAATAATATTAAGAAGAGGTTCTGAGATTACAGGAGATACCTCTTTTAAGAGCTTAGTTGGTATTGGATCTAACATACATGTTGTGGCTTTTGATGTTTTGATAAGTTCCCCTTCTGTCACTCACTCAACGTTGAATCGATGTAGTGACAAGAGGGGTCTCTCTTGAATTTGCATGTCCCTCCCCCGGACATACGGGTATAAAAGGAGGGAATCGTGCATCTGTTTAGTCCGATTTTTTTTCTTTGGAGCCGAGCGGTGGTGTGTTCAGCAAGCTGACGTTTCCACTACTGTTCCACTCACCTCTACAGAGCTTTTGCTCGTTACCAGCGGCTTTTCTCTTCTCTGCACGCCAGTTCAGTCTACGCCCCTGGACACTTCAACAGTGCTTCTAAAAGAGCAAATAACCTCAAAGAGTATTTTCTCTAAAAGAGTACACATTGGCTTTGCACTTCTTTTTAAAGACGCGTCTTTTTGAAGATGCCTCTCCGCTTTTGTGTAGTTCCTGGATGCGGATGCAGATATATTTCCACTTCTGACGGTCATAGACGATGCCTCGTGTGTCTGGATCACACGTTGCGCTTTCTTCACACGGGATTGAGGCTGACGTGGCTGCCAATTTGGGGAGGTCAGCGGACGCCATTTCACCGGGTAAACGCCCACGAACCACCCGCCCCCCGGCACGCTCATTTGCTCCCGTATGTGTCTGATGTGAGAACGGCTCGCCCCACGGACAGTCTGATGTCTCCTTCAGACCCCTCGAGCTGATTGATGAAGATGCTGCATCGGAGAGCTTCGCGGCATCTGACGCAGAGGACTCAACTGGGCCACCACCTTCTGGTCTGCCCTCCCAGTCTGAGGCTAACGCGCAGATGTCGTTAGGGCAGCACAACCTGATAATCAGGTTCCTTAGAGGCGCCTGGATGCTGAACTCCATGTTTTGTCAGGTCTGAACACGTAGAATTCAGCTATACGGAACAGCTGGCCGGGTGTATTGCTTGCACATAGAGCCTTTCCTCTCTCTTGAGGCGAAGACGTGCGCTCTAATCCCCCAGTCAAGTTCACAAGTCATGGACACTGGATGTCCTTCCTCCCTAGCCCTCTGACTCTGAATTCAGTGGAGGAGTTCGCAGCCAGTACCACTGCAGGCACCGGGTTGCCTGTACTGGAACAGGTGCTCCACAGATACTGATTACTCCGTAACCCCCTGTGATTCCTGTCGGCGGACACAAGTTTCCCTTGGGCAGAGTTCCCTCTGCCCCCTGTGTTTGTAGAGCTCCTCACCATCGAGGCAGGACCTACCACCGTGCCACTGATAAGCCCATTTGACATATTTGCCACATGTTAACTTCCTGGGAAGGACTACCGCGGAAAAAAAAAGAATATAATGTGTAATTGAATTTACAGTATATAGGTTCACAATAAAAACATACAGGCAAAAATCGATATATTTATCTCAAATGAAAAAGCTTTTATATTAATTTAAATTAAAAGCCTAGTATAATTTAATGAAGTGCTAGCAATGTCACTTTGTCTGATAGTCTACAATATAATTTTAACCAGTATATTTGTTCATGTGTAAACACTCAACACAGAATTAAATTGTCTTTAAAGTGTGAGAATCATCTTACGAACAGTTCTGCAAGCTTTTTTTTTAATGTTTTTATGTTCTCAGCATCACACAGCATCATGTGTACAGGTACAATATGTAAAGGAATGCAAAGACACTCTCAAATTTAATGTACTGCTCAAAAGATAAAACGTTCCCCGATCTCTCAAATAAATCATCTTATAATATCTTAATTTACAGGTCTAATAATACATAAAATCTTAATATATAAATTCATGAAATATATCTCCCATACACAGAAGGGAGAGTGGTGCCATGCGTTGTTCCTGGCAGGCTACTCTGTCTGTAAGGATCCATATGATTAGGATTAGGGTGCAGACGGGGTTCGGACATCTGCTGCCTGCCAGGAACAAACCGTGGCACACTATAGGCGAGAGATTCAGGGGGAGTGACTTAATTTGTGTCAGAGATATCAGGAGTGGTGGTGGTGTACTGTTCTAAGCACCATAACTGGTAATCTGATAATCAGAAGGATGCTGGTTTGATCCCCACAGTCACCACCATTGTGTCCTTGAGTAAGACACTTAACTCCAGGTTGCTCCGGGGGGATTGTCCCTGTAATAAGTGCTCTGTATAATACATTGGTACTCAGAAGGTTGCTGGTTCGAACCCCACGGCCACCACCATTGTGTCCTTGAGTAAGGCACCTAACTCCAGGTTGCTCTGGGGGGATTGTCCCTGTAATAAGTGCTCTGTATAATACATTGGTACTCAGAAGGTTGCTGGTTCGAACCCCACGGCCACCACCATTGTGTCCTTGAGTAAGACACTTAACTCCAGGTTGCTCGGGGGGGATTGTCCCTGTAATAAGGGCTCTGTAAGTCGCTTTGGATAAAAGCGTCTGCCAAATGCATAAATGTAAATGTAAATATCACTTTACTCACAGCTGATTGGTTCAGTATCAGTATTTGCTCCGTAGCAGGTTATCTATCTATAGGTTGTAGTGTAAGTTGCTATGGTGATGAAAACCAGTGAAAACTGACCCACCAGAGCCTGAAAAACCAGAGTTTGCTAAGCTCAAACTTAGGTAGCCATGGAAACTGGCTTCGTACAACAGGCTTCTGAAATGATTGTCTGGTTGAAACTAGGAAAACTGAAACACGTAAATAATTCAAATGAGAGATGTAAGCAGATATTTATGCACCCTTTTTATAGGGTTTGTTTGGTGGATGGAGATTCTTCTGAAGCTGGACTCAATATTACAGTATTAGCTTCATGTATCACCCTCAACACATACTGTAATATTACACATTAAAAGCAGTTTATACAGGATGTTATGTTTGTTTAAGTAACAAACAGGAGCATAATGTATGGAGTGACAGATGAGGAGAGAGTGCGCTAACCTTGAGTCCAGTACCATTTGCTCTTTGTCACTCATTACATTCTTATTCAGTGTCTGCCGATACATGGTTGAATAATAGACCCAAGGCAATTGATTATCCAAGGGTTGTCAATGATTTTTCCCCACTTTAGTGCCCACTGCCACAAGGATGACAGGTCCTCACAAGGGACACAGAGCTGCTGGCCAGCTGCAGACCTACAACATAACTTACTGTGTTTCCAACGAGACAGCATCGATTGAGCCCGACAAATACATCAAGCAGCAGTCTGACTTTTCCACTAAACAGAGTGTGTAGTAAACAGTCAGCAAGTGAGCAGAGGTTTGTCTAATAAACGATTCATAAAAGTATCTATGCCTGTGTCAGACTGCTGTGGAGATTTTGGATTGATTAAATGTAGTATTAAAAATCAGCTGCATATAAATGAAGGGGGGAAGAGAGAGAGAAAGTCAGGGCTTTTGCCTTTTAGACATGTTTTTATTTGCTATATTAGAGTATATTGTGGAGAGTGACAATACATTATTAGAAAGAGAGAGAGAGGTGCACCATGGCACAATATGCCACCCTGACGTTTTTAATAAAGAAATTGCACATTACATAGTGTAATCAAATATTATCACCACTAGTGTTACTGTAATAGTACATTTCTAACGTAAAATTAAGTTTCCTCTCTTTGAGAAGCAGTGATTAAACGTGTGTCGATGTCATTGTGTTGTGATTATTAGAAGTGTGTTTCATGAGAGGAAAAGTGCTTCAAGGAGGACGTCACAACTAGACTAAAGGGCTTGACTAGTTGACTATTAAAAAATCAGTAGTCGTGCAATCCCAGAGAGAGAGAGAGAGAGAGAGAGAGAGAGAGAGAGAGAGAGAGAGAGAGAGAGAGAGAGAGAGAGAAGCTGCCTCTTCAGCAAGACTGTTCAAATCTGTAGTCCTCTCCAGACAATTCCTCCATCAGTGTCAAAGCCAGTAAGTAGGATCAGGCTTTGTAAAGAGCCACATTGAAATAATAATATAACAAAGACTTTCCAAACCCATTGATATGTTTGATCTGTTATTTTATTTTGTAGAATACAGCAGAAATGTTATTTTTGAGATATTAAACAGATCGTTGGCTATGACTGTGCGTTCATCTTCGTTGCATAGGAAGGAAATGAACATATAAAACAGACCACCGATGATCAATCTTTCCCCATGATGCTCAATAGCATGTGTGTGGTTTTTCATTGTTCAGTCTATTAAAATGGGATATCAATGACAAAATCTGGGTATCCTCTTTTACAATTCAGAAGTACAATTCAGAATATTTTAGGCCTGTTCAAGTCCTCTGTAGGGGTAAAAATGGAAAAGGGAATTTCAGGCATTTTGAAGAATTTGCCATGATTTCATTTGATGATGGCAAGTCTTCGGGGGTTCATTGGCATTTAAGTGATGGCTCAGTCGTAAAATAGCACACACGTAATCTTTATTTTTAAAAGAAAATATCAAATGTCCTGTTATGGCACAGTGTTGGCCCTAAAAAGTTTGCTTCAAATATAAGTGTACTTGTTTACCAAGGAGACACAGTGTCCGTGAATGGCATCATCAGATCCAAAGAATAATCACAGTAAATATCACTCAAATATCACACAATAACATTTCCATTTAAGATCATTTCCAACAAAGGGTTCATTTGTTACCCCAAAAATGTTTACGATATTATTTTCACACATGGAATACGGTATATACAATACATAATCTACAATGTGGTGTACAATTTCATGACGTTTTTGATGCCGAATCCTGTTGATGCATGTTTGTCCACTGCTGCACATTGTTAGTAGAAAGATCAAACAATCTAGTCAGTGTGAAAAGTGTTTAAAACAAATTGTTAAACTCGTATTATAATGGCGTAAGTGGCTCATAACAATAACAACAGATATATTTCAACTTAATTTGATTTAGTCATTCTTATTACAGTAAATTTATACAAGGATGGTCACAAACTAATTGTGCAAAATATGAATTTAACAATGTAAATGCAATCGAATGGTCTGAGTAATGTGAAAAATTCCCCTTTTTTACTGTATGCAGAACTTGTACACATGGTCAACAGAAGACTAAACAAACAATACAACGATAAACTTTAACAGAGAAGTACATTTAAAAATAAAACAAAAATGAAACTAAATCAATTTGTGTGTGTGTGTGTGTGTGTGTGTGTGTGTGTGTGTGTGTGTGTGTGTGTGAGAGACATTTGGTACATTTGCCCTTGCGGCCACTAGATGCCGCTAGGCAAATTAAGACTTTTAGATTGAAGTTCTCTGTCTTCCTTGTTGTGTCTCTGTTCTGTCTTCCCCTTGATTGATCCCTGCTGTGTCTTGTTAACCTTGTTAGTTCTTGTGTATATATTGCCGACATATTTTCTCTGTGTTGGTCAGTTGTTAACCTTTGTTCTGTGGTTATGTTTTGAGTTATGTTCATTTCTCTGAGTTTTAATTAAAGAAGCCTGCACATAAATCTTCCTTCTCTCGTCTCGATCCTGCAAACATTACAGAACATCTGACCAGACTGTGGATTTAGTGGCTTGGCAATTGTTGTCTCTCAGACAAGGAGATGATACCATTGAGCAATATACAGAGCAGTTCTGCAGTCTCGTCCAGGATTTCAATTGGGGAAATATTTGTCTCAAGGTCCTCTATCGGTTTGGACTTAATGTGCCTGTGAAATCCTGTCTGCCAGGAGGCAGATGTGAACTTTCCTTGGTCGAATTCATTGACTATACATTGAGGCTTAAATTCCCCCTTTACACTGTGGGGTATGTCATTAATCCCATGCCGCTGCCAGTGCCCACGCCTCTCATGATGAACGAGCCATCGATAACCAGAGCTCCCGGCCACGGAGGCCATCTCCCCAGTCGCTGCCAGCGCGCCCGGCCACGGAGGCCATCTCCCCAGTCGCTGCCAGCGCGCCCGGCCACGGAGGCCATCTCCCCAGTCGCTGCTAGCGCGCCCGGCCACGGAGGCCATCTCCCCAGTCGCTGCCAGCGCGCCCGGCCACGGAGGCCATCTCCCCAGTCACTGCCAGCGCGCCCGACCACAGTGCCCAGTCCGCCGAGGCTGCCCAGTTCACCAAGCCTGTCGATGAGTCTGTCGAATTCCTCACCTGTCCGGTTCCCTGAGCCTGTCCACGAGCCTGTCCGGTTCCCTGAGCCTGTCTGGTTCCATGATCCTGTCCGGTTCCCTGAGGCAGTCGACGAGGCAGTCGACGAGTCGGTCAGCCCCCGGTGACTTTCGAGCCTGTCCAGTTCCCGGTGACTGTCGACGATCATTTCCAGTCCATAGTGGCCATCGACCAGCCCTTTTCTCACTCCAGTTGCCAGCACCTGTCAGACACAAGCTATCAGTCTGTCTAGTGTCCAGCGGCTCCACCGTCTGAGTCTTCCACAGCTGTGCCCTTTGAGTCTCCACCTCCTACGGCTCTGCCACCTGAACCCTTGCCTCCTGTGGCTACATCTCCAGAGCCGATCCATATATGGGGGCATTGTAACGCTTTGGGCATTTGCCCTAGCGGCCACTAGAGGTTGCTAGGCAAATTAAGACTTTGATTTTAAGTTCTGTCTTCCTTTTTGTGTCTCTTCACCTTAATTGATCTCAGCTGTGTCTTGTTAACCTTGTTAGTTCTTGTGTATATATTGCCCTTGTGTTCTCTATCTTGGTCAGTTGTTAACCTGTATGGATGTAACAGTTTGTTCTATGGTTATGTTTTAATGAAAGAAGCCTGCACATAGATCCTCCTCTCACCTCCTTCCTGCAAACGTTATGGTGTATATTACATTTTTATTAATTATCACTACATCTAAAGCATTACAGAGGTGAATGTGTAAGTGGAGTGTTACATGTAAATTGGACTAAAGGGGCTTTCACACTGACAATGTTATGTAGTGGCAAAGCAACCTGAAATTCATTCAGAATTTCAATGAGAATATTCTTTTCAGCAACAAGAGCAAAAGCAACAATTGGTAAAATTAGCAAATGTCATCATCAGCACTGTTTGCACACAGCCCAGATTTTCTTGACATGAGGACAGTCCTCATCTGTGCATGCCGTCGCCATATGCACCTGTCACTGACTGTACTAAAAGAGAATCACAAAGAACCATTTTTGCATGCGTTAAACATGTTCATATTCACTCGCCGTCAAAAAAGTGTACTTTGTGAAGGCATACAAAGTATTTCTGATACTAAACGCTTATGACATTTCTGATCATTTTTATTGCATGCAGAAATTTATGAGAAAATATAATGTTAAACATCATGTTAAAGAAGCAATAATAAGCTACTGTAAGTGTCCCTTCTCAAAACCAAGAGAAATGAATGAATATCAGATTGAAAAAGAGGCACACTTACCCCTCATTCTTTGTACAAACTCATTTTTGGTAATATAAGCTCGGCCAACAATGGGCATGTCAACATATCTGACTTTTAAGTGAATGGTATTGATTCTGTTCTACACCAGTGCGGCTTGCAATGCTGGCTAATGCTATTGACGAGCCATCAGTCTTGTATAAAAGTGTGGAGGCATGCAGCTTCTTCTCAAGAAAAAAAACATCAATGGACAGTGATGGAGAGCAAAGTGCAGGGCCAAGATGCAAGCACAGCAGACACACTCAGGACCCTGTCTATGGTTTGGGAACACTAAATTAGAGAAAAGACAAAAGGGAGTTGAGAGAGAGAGACACTGTAAACAGCTGTATCGATCCCACTTCAGCCAATCAAACCATCATGCATGACCACAGGGCACCAGGTTTGGGGGTTGGAGGGGGGTCCTGCTTGACATGTGCAGGCACACACATTTACACAAACTAATGCATGCTACTAGGAATTCAGGTGAAGGAATTTTTCTTTTCAAGACACAGTAAGATATAATTGACAGAATCCTGGGTGGTGAAGATGATGGCGTAGCAGAGGTTGAAACAATTGGGAAGAGAGAAAGGAAAACGTAACATTATTGTTCCCTTGTTGTGTTTTTAAATGGGTTCATCAAATACCAATAGCTAATTTACAAATGCATTATAAATAATTGACTTGCAACGTAAATAAAAAGGGCAATTTATGCAATAACTGCCAAATTGTGAGCCATTTTTAACTCTCATAAATTTTTAATAGAGATGCATTTTCATAATTATTTTAATCAATGTCATAATTCATTATTTGTGTAATGTTGTAGACACAAATTAGTAAAAATAAACTATTATAGTAAGATTAAAAGTCAAATCAAATGTATTTGTAAAGCACCTTTCACAACAGGCATTGTTTCAAAGCAGCTGTACATGAAATTATTCTATAACAGAAAATGAATGAATTTAATGCCAATATTAGTCATTTATGTTTAGAACTATTAGTGGTTAAAATGACTAATTACGTGTTGTAGGTCAATGGTTAAACAAAATGATTTTATATGAAACTATAAGTTTTAGTGTTAAAGTCCTTGAAGTCATCCTGAATTAACTGAGGAAGTACACATGCATTGTCCTTTGATTTTGGCTGATGAAGGCTTTTGTTAGTGATTAATTCATTTTCTATATAGTCTAAGAGAGTGTTGTTTGACCAAGTTGATGTAGGTATCATTCAGCGAGGAGCATCGCAGTCCGACTGGAAGTTTATGGCAGGTAATTTTGTTGAACTCCATCCTGAGACTAAGCTACAGACAGTGACTCATGAAGAATCCCGTGTCTTTGAGTTTGCATCAATTCATCCTCTGTGAAGTCTGTCTTAGTAGAATGAAGTGACATGGTACATGCTGCAGATGGTCAACAAACCCCCACTTAACCCCACACAGAACACTACAGACCAGTCTCTCTCATCCCATTTATGGCAAAAACACTTGAAAGGGCAGTTTTCAATGAAATATCTGCCTATCTCTCACCGAACAAGCTGGTGGATGACAATCAGTCAGGCTTCAAAAGTGGACACTCCACTGAGACTGTCCTGCTGTCTGTCACAGAGTCGCTGAGACAGGCGAAAGCTGGATCCAGATCATCCGTCCTGATTCTGCTGGACCTTTCTGCAGCCTTTGACACAGATCCAGAACCATCAGAACCTGCTCCCACCCTCTCTTCGCTGGGTATACTATCACAGGAACTGTGCTTGGCTGGTCCTTGTGTAGGTCCTTCAAAATAGACCGGAGGGGTGAGGTGTCTAATTTACATCAGCTATTAACTGGGGTACCTCAGGGTTCGGTGCTTGGGCCACTTCTCTTCTCCATATACACAACATCACTGGGACCCATCATTCAGTCACATGGTTTCTCTTAACACGCTACGCTGACGACACGCAACTCTACTTGTCTTTCCAGCCCAACGACACCACAGTGACTGCTCGAATCTCTGTCTGTTTGGCAGACATCTCGGCCTGGATGAAGGAACACCACCCGCAACTCAACCCAGCCAAAACCGAACTCCTGGTCTTTCCAGCCAACCCCGCTGTTGAACACAACAGCACCGTGCAGATGGGTGCAACTACAGTAATCTTGGGGTAACCATCGATAACCAACTCAATTTCACAGACCACATCTCAAAGACTGCAAAATCATATAGATTTACACTCTACAATATCCGGAAGATAAGACACTTCCTCTCTGATCATGCCACACACGTCTTGTTCAGTCACTTGTCATATCTAGACTAAGTTTATTAATTAAACCTGCAAGACATTCATCTAGTCTTGAGGTCGTGAATGCATGAATTAGTGTTGTTAGTTAAGGTGTTGTGAGTGGTGTCTTCCTCTCTGCAATATGATTTTTCAGGTCTTGATGCTCATCCACAGCAATTTATGATCATTCTGATTTCTCTCTTGTTAATCAAATATATATATATGGATTTTTCCACAAACTCTGTACAAGTACAGTCAATTGAAATGGATCCAAACTAGAAAGCTTTCAAAAAGCCTTTTTCCCTGTTACAGCTTTGCTCGCTGTTGCTTTAGTGGAAGCTGTCCATGAAGAGCCATTTCATGGCCAACTAGAATTGTGCTTTTATTCACACGTGATTAATGTTTTATTTGTCATTAAGCTTTAACTCGATTATGTGCAAAACTAAATCATATACTAATGAACTATCTATCTTTGTTTTTGTCTATCTATATCTTGCCTGTAAAACACATGCTCCATTGTCACAGGCAGTAGTTCCAAATCTTTGGTGAGCACACTCCATGGGTTACATAGGAAACATTTATCTTATTACAAGTTTACCTGTTTGACAAAGGGTACTTGATGCCATACATTTGAATACTTTATTGAGAATTGGATATTAAAAAATGTGTCAATGTACACACAATGTCCTCGTGATGGCGCAGTGATTCACCTCAGTCCGGGTGGCAGAGGACAGTTCCCAGCTGCGCTGCATCCGCATCTAAGATCGTCTACTTGCACGTCTTATCACGTGGCTCGCTGGGCGCACCACTGTGGTTGCCAAGGAGACCAGGGGTGGTAGCCAGCGTCTTTTACCACTGAGCTACCCGGGTCCCCAGTGTGTTCTGTGTTTTTTGCATGTATGTGTTTTCTCCAGTCTATTTCTTCATCTATTTGCCAACCAACCAGACTCTTCACTCAATCACAAATGAAAGAATGACAATATCGACCCTTGGTTAATAGGTGGAGACTGGATTATTTAACCTTATGAGACCCCGCATCCACATGCATGGACATTACGTTTTGGCTTTGCTATAGGCTATGCTTAATAAAAATGTTTTAAAAACCAACTAATCTCAGTTCAGTTCAGGAGACTCTAGGCTGTTATTAAACTTTCAGCGCACCAAGTCATGTGACAAAACAACAATCTAAGCAACAAAACTACATCTGGTAAGAATAAAAACAAAATTAAAACCTGTTTAGTTAAAAGAGTCTCTAGTTTCTCATGATCTAGTTTCTAACCCCATTTTAAAAATTTTCTCGAAAAGGCTATTAAATGCAATGTACACATACGTCAACAATATGACTTTCCATAAAAATCCTACATTCACTGTGCATTATCACATTCATAATCAATGGGCTAATTCAAAAGCTGGAAAATGTGTCTTTCAGAGGCTTAATATGGAGTTAGGATGAAAATGAGGTGCATTTCAAACTGTTCTAGGACCAGTGAAGACATACAGCACCTTGGATGTAAAAGGGACATATGCAATATCCAATAATTTTTTTTTTAACATAATTATTTGTCCCTCAGTGTGTGTAGACAACCACAGAATATGGTAAAAGACCATCCACACGTTTCTTTCCCCGTCAATAAAAAACAGTGTCTCCGAACACCGTTCAGGTTTACAGCCCCTTATGACGTCAAAAGGGGAAAGGTACTGCCCACGGCTGGTGAAGTAGCTTAGATCCGCCCTCATTGAAACCTGAGCGAGCAGTGCACAGTCTGCCATATTAATCCCCTCGCTAGTGCCGCTTGTGCTAACTCAGACTTCTTCAACAATGATGGTCAGCACAAGGCTGGATTTGCTTCAAAGCTAAAGATCAAGGATGGGTCGTTACCAAATCTCTGTGACCCAACTTCAGATTTGCAAGTCATAAGTTTCACACTTTATACTTTATATTTGGCTTTCAGAATTTGCTTGTTTGCACACTGACTGAAAAACGCTTGTGAAAACATTGTGCTTTGTGTCCTAGATGGTGAGGAATGGTACCATATAATGCTGCGTTCACACCGGACGCGAATAGCGCGTCAAATTCGCGCCTACCGCGTCTAGTTATACGCTTGACCACTTTGAATCCATTCGCGCGTCAAGAGCGAAATTGACGCGCGTAAAAAACAAAAGTTTGAAGCGAAATTTACGCGTGTGACGCGCGTCAGAAGCGAAATCCGTTGACGGCCATCTTTTTACAAGATGGCTGATGTTGATCGAGCATTCGTGGAGAGAGAGTCACCGCTCTGTATTTGCTCTGGAGAGCAGAACAGCGGCGTATGGGTCGTCGTCGCCGTACTTGGGTCCACCAGACCCTCCGGAGGCGTTCCCAGTTCGGCGAATTTCATCATTTGCTCCAGGAGCTGCGCCTGGATGACGGCCGCTTTCAGCGGTACTTCCGCTTGTCACGCGCCCAGTTTGATGACCTGTTGTCCCGCATCGGAGCGAGGATACAGGCGCTCTATCCCAGCTGTGGAGCGCCTGTCCATCTGTCTTCGGTTAGTAAATGTATATAAAATGTTAAATACAGTATATTAAATATATGTTAATTTACGCTATGCTAGCAATGTTTTTCAAACTGTGTGGTACGGATACCACTGTTGGTGCTCTTTCTAGTGATACTCAGTTAACTGCTGTAACGTTAACCAAAAAAATGAAATATTATTTTGGCAGACGTGATAATGTCTCTATCTGTAAGCAATATGTAGTGCTCTTTCTAGTGATAACGTTACTCGGTTAACTGCTATAACCTAAAAATTATACTGTCATGTCTCTATCTGTAAGCAATTGTAGTAACGTTACTCTTTCTTTTGATAATCAGTTGGTTATTGGCACACTAGTGATTTAAACCATATACACATATACCCTTTTGTTTTGAAGATTCAAAACTTTGTTAAATTGCTTGCAAAATTGCTAGCAAACAAACAAATATGGTGCATTAAAGTAAAACAGACTGGTTATTGTATATAGTTGAATATGTAACTACAAGTGTACTTATAAAAATATTTTCTAGGTTTCTTGCCACAGGGGACTCATTCAGGACCATAGCGTCCAGCTTCAGGGTTGGTGTCTCAACAGTGAGCCAGATCGTCCACCAGGTTGTGACTGCAATCTGGGACTGTCTTGTGGAGGAGTACATGGCTGTGCCCACCACTGATGACTGGAGGTCCATCGCAGAAAGATTCTAGGAGCGGTGGAACTACCCTCTATGCTGTCCTCCAGAGAGGCGTGTCTTCAATTACCGCCTCTCCAGAGCCAGGCTGGTGGTGGAGAACGCCTTTGGCATCCTCTCCTCACAGTGGAGGATGTACCGCCGCCTCATCGAGGTCCACCCAGAAGTTGCGGAGAAGTGTGTGAAGGCGACGTGTCTTCTCCACAACTTTCTGAGGTGTTCGGAGGGGAAAGAGGCACCTGCTGCGAGGGGCGCGGGACATGCTGGAGAGGAGCCACTGCCAGGTCTGGGTCGGGTTGCGGCCAACAACTCCTCCAGAGAGGCACTCGGGTGAGGGATGTCTTCATGGCACACTTCTCGGCGGAGGGAGCAGTACCATGGCAGCCGACGGAGTAGCGTTTGAAGTCCTCCTCATGACTTCCCCACAACGGCTCTTTTAAGAGCCACCCACAAACCTATAAAGAGCTAAACTATCTAAAAATAGTCCATTATTATTATATATATATTTTTTTTTTCCCAGGTTGTCAGCCCCAGTTCCAGGATGTCAGGTCCACAACATGCACATTTATTAAGTTGAGACTTTTTAAAAATGTCAGGTTTTCCATGGTAGTATATCAGGTTAAATTATTTATTTATTTTTGTTTTGATGATAAATGGAGCCAGCCTCCAAAAGTAATTAACCTGTCCTGTGTTTTTTCCTTATTCAACACTGTCCAGACACTAATGTTGGTTGTCTTTACATTACAATAATAATGTTTCATATAATCTAGATTTAGATATGGAATAAATAGCAATCAATACAAAATCAAAATGTCTCATATATTGAAATCAAGTTATGTGATAAAAGATTTGCTTTGTTTGTGCATTAGAACCACACCAGGCATTTAGTCATATTACAAAATAATTTATTGAGGCCAAACATATGAAGTAATTTTAGGTATAACATTAAAAAACATACTTAGGCAAAACGTAAAAAAAACTATTTAGGCAAAACATATAAAATAACAATATGAACTGAAAAAAATGAACAATATGTGCAAACTATTTACATTAAGAGACAGGAACAAAAAGGACCTCGCTTGGAAGGTGGAAGAGCCACAGGGAATGGCATAGGAGAAGAGGAAGGAGGGCAGCAGGCAGCTAGGCTCCTGATTGGTTAACGCGGCGCGAATTGACGCCAAAGTTCAGATTTTTCAACTCGGGCGGCAGACGCGAATTCGCGTCAAACGCGTGAATGCACAAAATGCACCATTCGCGCGTAACGCGCGTAACGCGCCAGACGCTCAATTCGCGCAATTCGCGCGAACTTGACGCGCGAATGAGGCGTATTCGCGTCTACCGCGCCGCGCTCTACGCCTCATTCGCGCCGCAGGAATTTTTTACGCGCGTAACGCGTCTTTGCATTGACTTAACATTGAAATCACTCGCGCCTGACGCGCTATTCGCGTCCGGTGTGAACGCAGCATAATGGTTCTAACTGCACATAAACAGAAAATATAGGGAATCCAATATGGATGACAACATGACAGAAGCAGGAGGAAGGGATAATAAGACAAGGAAGTATAAGGATATGGTAACTTTTCTGCTGCAGTTGAAAACATCAATAATCCAATTAGATTAACCAAACTAATTACAATAAAGAAAATGCTTGGCAATATTGCAGCTGCAATATATTTGTCCTTTTTTATCCATACTTTTTTTGTATGGATAAGAATTAAATAATTAATATTAAAAATGAAGGAGATGGAGGGGTAGCTTTAAAAGTCCATAAACCGAGAGAAACTGAAAACATTAAGGGAGGGATCACTGGGGTGCCCATTTCTTTGGCTATAAATTGTTACTGGGACACAGATAAGGAGTGAATTTGTGACAGAGGTGCAACGTTTCGCTACAATTAAAAATGGCCTCAATGATAATAACATTTAACAGGGGTCATGACATACTCTTTTTATTTTTAGTTTTTTATCATTCTATTATCCTCCCTGAGGTGCACTTATAATGTCAGTATTTTTGGCACCATAACAGTCATAATTTAATAACAGATGATCATTTTCCACCCCGTGTCTGTCCCTCTGTCTGAAACACTCGGTTTTAAGCTATCTGGCCTTTCTAGACTTCAATGTAAACGCCCACATTTCTAATTAGCTAACTTTGTGCAGCCCCTCAAATACAGCCATATTTCTAACTCAGTGAGAAGTAAATGATCAAGTTTACATTTACTTTTATGCATTTGGCAGACGCTTTTATCCAAAGTGACTTACAGTGCACTTATTACAGGGACAATCCCCCCGGAGCAACCTGGAGTTAAGTGTCTTACTCAAGGACACAATGGTGGTGACTGTGGGGATTAAACCAGCAACCTTCTGAGTACCAATGTATTATACAGAGCACTTATTACAGGGACAATCCCCCCCGGAGCAACCTGGAGTTAAGTGTCTTACTCAAGGACACAATGGTGGTGACTGTGGGGATCAAACCAGCAACCTTCTGAGTACCAATGTATTATACAGAGCACTTATTACAGGGACAATCCCCCCGGAGCAACCTGGAGTTAAGTGTCTTACTCAAGGACACAATGGTGGTGACTGTGGGGATCGAACCAGCGACCTTCTGATTACCAGATTTCAGGGTAAACTCATAACGTATACCCAACACATTTCACCTGAATGTATCGACTGTTCACTCAATGTCATGACATTTGAGAATTAAACGGTTTACTCGTGGGTCTGGTAGTGTTTAGCTGCCGCATCATTCAATAACAGTTTCTTTGCGAAGCTTGAATCATATTGTGACTGGTTCTCAAGTAATCATCACACACAGTCCACATTGACTGAATATGCAAATGTCATGGAATCCATGGTGATGTTGAGCGCTTCAACGGGCCGAAGCAGAGACGCTGCTCCACTGGGCAAATGTTTACGTACGTTGTGTTCTTCATACAGCGAATGTGTATATGTGTAAAATTCACTGGTCAGTATCTTAAGAGATGATAGCTGCTCAACCACATACTACAAATGCTCGTCATGTAGTGTTGTTTCCATGCTGACCATGTCATGGACATGAACTTTATCACCACCTGCTGGTGGAATCTCCAAGCTGCAAATGTAGGACCTGAATTTCGACTTTGCGCTGAAAACAGAGCTGCTCAGCGCAATGACGTATTTCTCAGGAAAATAGTAAATTGGGTCTGCTCAAGTGTACCTGCAATAATTTCTGCAGAGCTATGTTCCCACCAGAAGCTTGCGGATGGCAAATGATTATATAAAATATGCTACATATCATTTAAACTAATATGATGGATGAAACAGACCATGATGGAAATTGTACAACTCAGTCCATTAAATATTTGTAGTGCAACATCTGTGTGTTACCTGTGAAGCTGGCACTTGTGTTTTAATGACAAAAAGTCCAAATACAATGAAGAACACAAGTGAGGAAGTCTCTATTCACCTATTATTCATACTAAATATAATGTGAAAAGAACAACACGTCAGCTCGTGGAGAGTTTGTCATAAAAAGTTGATCTTAACTTTAGGGAGGTACACCTGGACACAGCAGGAGGACTGACAAGTGTGAAGTGTGGTAGAATAAAAATACATTTCGTATGGTTTCTGATCTTTTCTGTTTAATTTTATGGCCATTATTAAATGTTTTATTATTACAATTCATTAAATGTATTAAGCACATTAAATATATTTAATAAATGACATTACATGTATTTCACCCATAATTTTAGATAATACTAAATTGAATGGACAAAACTCAAAATAATAATGACTCTGGCTGTAATGACCGACGCACATTTCACTTTCTTTGGTGTATGTTTGAGTGGAGGGAAAAATAAACAAATAATTGAAAAGTCAACAGAACACAATAAGAAGTTTGTTGAAGGTCAGTTTTGTCTTCATACACTTAAAGCATATACTTTCATTCTGAAACCAATCGAAGTTTGTTCAGCAGGAATCTTTTGAAACTGGAGGTGTTTTTGTTGAATTTATATTGATAAATAGTTTTCTTAGTTGTGAAGGTTAAAATAAGTTTAAAACATTAATGTTGAGTTTATGGTTACAATTTTAATTCAGATTCATGAACAGATTCACTCTGACTCAACCTGTTATGACTCAGACTTGACTCAGACTCAACCTGTTATGACTCAGACTTGACTCAGACTCAACCTGTTATGGACTCAGACTTGACTCGGACTCAACCTGTTATGACTCAGACTTGACTCAGCCACAACCTGTTATGACTCAGGCTTGACTCAGCCTCAACCTGTTATGACTCAGGCTTGACTCGGACTCAACCTGTTATGACTCAGACTTGACTCAGACTCAACCTGTTATGACTCAGACTTGACTCGGACTCAACCTGTTATGACTCAGACTTGACTCGGACTCAACCTGTTATGACTCAGACTTGACTCAGACTCAACCTGTTATGACTCAGACTTGACTCGGACTCAACCTGTTATGACTCAGACTTGACTCGGACACAACCTGTTATGACTCAGACTTGACTCAGCCTCAACCTGTTATGACTCAGGCTTGACTCGGACTCAACCTGTTATGACTCAGACTTGACTCGGACTCAACCTGTCATTGACTCGAACCCAGTACTACCAATACTGACACTGATGTACGAGATTGTGGATGTTCTACATGTCTAAAGCATATAAAGTGATTAAACTAGTCTTAATCAACTCATCCTTTTTTACAGAAACCATGATCCAGATCATCACAACTTCAAATATAATTTACATGCACAATACTCAATAACAAAATTAATTTACATCTCTCGACTGACATGTTTCGCAACTCACTGATCAGCAGTACTTGGTATAATGTCTGAAAGAGACAATTCTCAGTTCAATGTTCTGGTGACTCGCAAACTGCCATGATTGACTCAATGTACTGTTGACTCGAACTGCTGACCCCGGATCAGTGTACTGTTGACTCGAGACTCAGGATAATCTTCATAATACAGTCAAGTCATAAATATATTCCCAGTGTTTTATTTGTTATACTTTCTGCTGTTCTGATAAAAACACCGGCTCAATATCAGCAGCTCATCAGTTCTCAGTATGTCAGACACTTCCAATAGAGGTGATTCTCTGTTCAGTGTACTGTTGTCTCGAGAACTGTCGTAACTGGAGCATTCAGTCTGATTTGGTTCATTACAAAGAAGATTTTGGAAAAGCAGATATCACCAGTTCAAGGATCATTTTACTCCCGGTTATCGGCTCATTATAAATCAGACTGTCAGGCACACTTGAGAAACAGGTTATGATAGTTTAACTTGTAAATTAGTGTTTACTCGAGACACAAACTGTTTCAAATGATTCAAAGGAACTCGTTCACTAAAAAGAACCGGTTCAAAACAATGATTCGCTCACGAACTGGACAACACTAGTCCTTTATGAAGTAAGCTGTCTTTGGTGCCACCACCATAATTGTTCTTTCTCATCGTCTTGCTTCCGGAAGTTTCCGCTTTGTTCAAGGTAATAGAGACAAATGGGCCACTATTGCATTTCAGAGTCCGATTCTACATTCCATTGCTCTCAGTTTGCTGCTCTTTAAACACATTTTCCTACCTTAAGCAGCACTTTATTGTGGCGTGTTCCTTTTCAAATCACATTAAACTGAAACTAACCATAAATCCATTTGAACCTGATCTTTAGTGAAGCATTTCCAGGAGACTCCATTACCTGTCATACCCGTGTACATTGGTCTACTTGGCAGACCAAATTAGTAAGAAGATCCGTTGTCAATATCAGAACCAAAGAACCCTTGTTGTCTTAAATGGAGTCAGACCTGATTGCAGTGGCTTTCATGCAAGCAGATCAAATCAGCTACAGTCCACTCTTATCCTAACACACCTAAATCTGATGCGTGGCAACATGACACTCTACAACATGGATGAGCTTTCTGGATCGAGTGCTTTTGCCATTGCTATTCTTTTACCACTATTTAAGAGCCTCTACCCAGGGGGTCTGTTAAACTTATTTCGGGTTTCTGTGTTGAAAGCTTGTTTATGCAGTTGGATGCCTGTACTTGGGCAGTATGTAGCCTCTGAGAGAGATAATTGCTAGAAAATGCTGATGTTGTTCAGACAGGGATAGCATTTCTTGAAATACATTTATTATTATTATTATTATTATTATTATTATTATTATTATTATACCAATGTGCCATGCCTTTGATCATGTGTTTAATCAAAAAGTGTACCATGACTACCTGAGAGGTAGCAATTTGGAAGTACTGCTGCATTTGTTCACACAGACAGTGAAAGAAAATGATCCTTAACAATTAGTGTTAGCAGTCAGATCATTCTAAGACAGCTTGCGTTTGAGTGAATGGCTTGCCATCCAGAGTACTGTTCTGATTGTGACTCCTCATAATGATGAATGTAGTCAAAGTGTGTCAAACAAGACAAAGCCATTGTTCATTTCCATCATTCGGCTCACTGGATGCAATTTTGTGTCTGGACATGGAGATTCACTGAAAGCTGTTAACCAAGAGCTAGACCCTTCCAATGGATTGCAGTCCATATGATGCATTCTAACCACACTAATACTGGGCTTGTACTGCTAATGCCAATTATTTAATATATTTGACACAATAAAAAGAGCTTAACTAGAACATTTATCTTTTCCCCATCAGAGCAGGGCCAATACTACAGTAATCAGTCCTAGCTTTCATAAGCAATTTTTTAAATGCTTGGTTTAGTGGTAGTAAGATTTTCTGAATGTCTTCAAATGCTCAACAAAGTGCACTGTAATATTATGCATTTGTCATCATACTACATGATAGTCAGGATCATACAGAATGTCAGCTCCAGCTGTTAAGCTCTAACTCTATTTTAATGAATTTATAAAATGTTTGTCATGGGCCAGATTGCAATAATTAATGGAAAACAACAACGGACAATACATTTAAAGCATTTGTTAATGTTAATTCACTATTACATTCTTAACATTTCAAGTTTTATCCATTAACATTATGCAATATCTTATATGAATGAACTGTAGTTTATTTAAATGAAATATTAACCTAGATGAATGTTGTAAAAATAAATTTTCTTTATTCATAGCCATTGATGCAATTGCATACATACTGTAACGTGTTGACCTGTTGTTAATTTCTAACAGTTGATTTCTAACTGTTAAGAGAAATGTGTTATGTTATGCATGTTTCTGGGTTGTAATGTCTTGCATTGAAAGCTGTTCCTGAATATTTCGTGCAGAGTAAGTGTGTGTGGGGACACCCCGGCCAGGGTGTGCAAGGGGGTTCACTGTTGACAGAAGGGGCCATCGCTCTTCATGTTTTAGTACACATGGGGGACGTTTCCCCCTCACTTTCAACAAAACCAATTCATCCCCCACACTTTTTCACTAGGCAAATGTGTTTAAGTTACATGCTTCATACAGCAAATGTGTATATATGTTCATGCAAAAGTTCATATTCACTGATCAATGTCTTAAGAGAAGATTTCTGCTCAACCACATAATACATGAGCTCATCATAAAGACATAAAGTTCACAACCTTTTTCATACCATAGTAACAGTCCATAACTCCATGTCCATGTCTTATCACAATTTATGCCATGTTATTAAATAAGAAAATCCAATCGAGGTGCGAGTTTATCCATCAGATCATAATAAACCAATAGCGTCTTTGAATGCTTTTTAATCATGTGAAGAGCACAGCATTTGTGTGCATGCAGAATCTTTGGATGACAAGCAGCTAATATTTCCATTTCCGTTAGTTAATGAAACCCCACATGAAACACATGCGTGTACAGTACAGTGTGGCTCTTTCACATTAAATGACATTAAACTATCAACTAGATGTCCAATACGGTTCTTTTCACACAGCACAGGTTTGCAGAGAATGCAGAGAGAGATAAGATGTGGTGAGATGTGATATGTGATGAGATGATATGTGATGAGATGTGATGTGATGTGATGTGATGAAATTTGAGATGTGATGTGATGTGATGTGATGTTATGAGATGATATGTGATGAGATGTGATGTGATAAAATGTGAGATGTGATGAGATGTGAAATGAGATGTGATGAGATGTGATGAAATTTGAGATGTGATGAGATGTGATGTGATGTGATGAGATGTGATGAAATTTGAGATGTGATGAGATGTGATGTGATGTGATGAGATGAGATGTGATGAAATTTGAGATGTGATGAAATTTGAGATGTGATGAGATGTGAGATGAGATGTGATTTGATGAGATGAGATGTGATGAAATTTGAGATGGGATGTGATGTGATGAGATGTGATGTGATGAAATTTGAGATGTGATGAGATGAGATGTGATGTGATGAGATGTGATGAAATTTGAGATGTGATGAGATGTGATGTGATGAGATGAGATGTGATGTGATGAGATGAGATGTGATGGAATTTGAGATGGGATGTGATGTGATGAGATGTGATGTGATGAAATTTGAGATGTGATGAGATGAGATGTGATGTGATGAGATGTGATGAAATTTGAGATGTGATGAGATGTGATGTGATGAGATGTGATGTGATGTGATGTGATGAGATGAGATGTGAGATGAGATGTGATGTGATGTGATGTGATGTGATGAGATGAGATGTGATGAAATTTGAGATGTGATGAGATGTGAGATGAGATGAGATGTGATGTGATGTGATGAGATGTGATGAAATTTGAGATGAGATGTGATGTGATGTGATGTGATGTGATGTGATGTGATGAGATGAGATGTGATGAAATTTGAGATGTGATGAGATGTGAGATGAGATGAGATGTGATGTGATGTGATGAGATGTGATGAAATTTGAGATGTGATGAGATGTGAGATGAGATGTGATGTGTTAAAATTTGAGATGTGATGAGATGTGAGATGTGATGTGATGTGATGAAATTTGAGATGTGATGAGATGTGAGATGAGATGAGATGTGATGTAATTTGAGATGTGATGAGATGTGAGATGAGATGTGATGTGATGTGATGAGATGTGATGAAATTTGAGATGTGATGAGATGTGAGATGAGATGAGATGTGATGTGATGAGATGTGATGAAATTTGAGATGTGATGAGATGTGAGATGCGATGTGATGAGATGTGATGAAATTTGAGATGTGATGAGATGTGAGATGTGATGTGATGTGATGAGATGAGATGTGATGAAATTTGAGATGTGATGTGATGTGATGTGATGAGATGTGAGATGAGATGTGATGAGATGAGATGTGATGAAATTTGAGATGTGATGTGATGTGATGAGATGTGATGAAATTTGAGATGTGATGAGATGTGATGTGATGAGATGTGATGTGATGTGATGAGATGTGATGAAATTTGAGATGTGATGAGATGTGAGATGAGATGTGGTGAGATGATATGTGATGTGATGAGATGTGATGTGATGAAATTTGAGATGTGATGAGATGTGAGATGAGATGTGATGTGATGAGATGTGATGAGATGTGGAGGCGGAACGTTGTCACTGTGTGACCATGCGCGATACGGATGCGAGCTGTGACATTTTAACATTCCGAATGTTGGTGGAAAGCGGGTGGGAAAGCTAGATTTTTAATCTGGCAGCTGACCCCCCATCCCTCTTGTGGCCACGCCCCTGATTATAGCTTGCATCTGAAAGTGGAAGAAACTTTCTTTTAATTATGTATCCATTCGGCACTCATGGTTACACGCTAATAAATTTGCGCTTTTCATCCAGCACTGGATAACAGTGGGTGACAACTGTGCCAGAGCATACCAGTTAATTTGCCCACGTGTGGTAGTTGCTCACAGCAATTATGGCAGGTACAAGGAAAAGATTTTAAAAAAATAATAATTTCTCAATGCTTCCAAGTCTCCACTGCTTGATCATTACAGTAGTACTGATGCTTTGCTATCATAGTTTGACTGAGAAGTAGGTCTGTAAATTAAAATTAGCCATATAATTAATATATTATTGTTTGGTTTGAGATAGCTTCTAAAATCTAAAGCAGCCAAATTCATAATAATAATAATAATAATAATAATACATTTCTATTGCCTGCTAGTGTTTGTAAAAGGGTCATTTTATTTACTATAGGATTTTTTTCCTGAAATAATGGGTATTTATCTGTATCAAACATTCTTTTATCAATACGCTTTCATCACTGGTTTGGTCTGTTTTACTCACACCGTTCCGGCCAGACGTTTGGACACACCTGACTGAATGAATGTTTCTCTCGATCCGAAAGTCCTTAATAATCTAAAAGCTTAAATTCTTGAAATGATTTTTGTAAAATGTGCCTGTGGATTGGCAAGTGAAGGAAATATATTTAGCTTTTTTATCTATGAAAAATGATTTGATGAAATATTCCTGCAGCACTGTTTGAAGGTATCTATGACAGAATCTAAGACAGAACAAATCGATATCGCTGTCTGTGTAAATTAGGGGTTAGGCGTGAAAGTTCATGTTTTAAGTAACACAATGGAGTGGACCAAACCCCCTCCCCACAGGTGGGCCATTCACCTAGGCCAGAGAATAGGAGATGCAATATTATCATTAGTATGTGGGGTCTTGACAATGCAAAATCATGACAATGGGCCCCACCGGTGCAAAAATTGTCCTAACCTAACATCTAACATCTAAAGAACCGCTGCAAATGTAACTAAAAGCACTAAAAGAAATAATCAGTTTATATGTCAGATCTGTAACATCTCCCAGAACCTTTTTTCCCAACATGCAGAAAGTGTGTATATTACCGGCCCTGAGTTGGTGCCCCTGGGCACTCGCCCAATTGCCCATATAGTTAATCTGCCCATGATTTTAGATTTTAGTTTTTTAAGATTTGAATAACCATATCACTTTTTTATAGAAGTGCAACAAAACTAGTGTCTCTGAAATGAGGTCATGGAAACTTATATTAATAAAAGAACATATTTAATTTTATTATATGAACAAATATATGTGAAATATAAGTGCATTGCAGTTGTTGTTGTTTTTTTGGCAGATAAATTGCTCATATTTTCACTCTGTGTGAGTTCACTTGCATTGTATGGACCTACAGAGCTGAAATATTCTTCTAAAAATCTTCATTTGTGTTCTGCAAAAGAAAGTAAGTCACACATCTGGGATGGCATGAGGGTGAGTAAATTATGACAGAATTTTCATTTTTGGGAGAACTGCCCCTTCAAATATATGTCCAACTGGTTCAGTGAAGGGGTGTATTAGTTTAACCCTTACCTTGACATTTGAACTTTATGGTCTTCAGTTATTTTACACATTCATAAATTGGGATGTTATACCTATAAATTACGATTATTTTGAAAAATATTGCGATTTGTTATTAAAAAAAACTCTTGATTCCTTTTTCAAATTTTTTTTTACTTCAGCCACAAACAAACAAATAAATAAATAAAACAATCAAGAGAGAGAGAAAAACAGTCTTTTTTGTATTCACGTTGCACCTGTCCACTGTGTACCTGTTTTGAATCTTTAGTTTGATTACGTCAACATTTGAACTGTGAAAGGAGTTTTTGATTAATATTTATGTACATAAACAACTAGTTAGTAACGGTGGTTTTGACAGTCTTTGAGGCTGCTCTGGTATAAATTGGGTACACGACACGTTCTGCATATTGACTGCGGAGTGTTGCTGTGATGATGTCACCACCAGTCAGTTTCAAGTTTGGTTCTGGCGCCAGTGCAGATACACGCTCCGAAACATCACATCAAAAATACAAGTGAAGTGTGATCAGTGGTCATGTGATTGGCTGTCATGGTTGTCAGACATTCTCTCATATATGAATGAACTGTTCTTGGGTAGAAAAAGATCAAATATGCAGAAGATTATAGAACTTGTCAGAGCTACATGGCAGACTGTCTTGAGGAAAGGAAGTGGCAGTTCATGAGAGCTGTCTTTACACAAGAATATCTCTGTGAATAACAATCATCTTGTCCCCAGTCCAAATGCAATTCTTAGCTGACTGAGTACTTCAAATACTATAAATCAAATTAAAACATAATTTTTTTAAATTGTTAAAATAGTCTCCACAGCTTTAGCATTATATTATTATGCAGAAAGAGCTGACAGAATAACTCCATTCTAATACTTCAATAGCAATGATGTGTACAACACTGACACTAATTCCACTTGCCATGTGCCAGGAACGAGCAAAGCAGTGAAAAACGGCAAAATTGTTTAGGCAAAATTCACATTAATTGGCTTGTAAATCATTTTGTTTATCAGTGAGCTTGAGGGAGCAGCAATGCCAGGTCATGAACCCCAAACCACTTCCCCATTCCTAGGCACTTTGCATTTTCTCCATACCCACTGCATGGATGCCTTCACATGTGCATAAAAAAGCTCACTAAGTGTTTTATAGAGGTATTCTAGAGAAAGGAGCAGGGTTCAGCAGAGGAATCATCTCCACTTGTGCTGGATCCCTCACAAAAAGGAAGCTCTGTCTCACACCTCGCCTCAAGAAGAAGACGACAATAATGAGGAAACACCTTAAACTAAAAAATAGAGAGAGACTTTTGTGTTCTGACACAAAAGAACACCCGAACAGAAATGTTAAATGACCTCATCATATTTAATTATCATCAAATCTCCCTAAAGGGAGACCAATGCCAGGTCATAAACACTGTCTCTCATTTTATCCATGCTGTCCATGTGAAAACAACAACCTTAGCTCATCCTCAAAGTACCAAATAAAGTGAAATCTCCAGGACTCTGACAACACTTCTATTAAAGCAACATGCATAGCTGAGTTTAACTGTAAAATTGCACTTGGATGTGTGTGTGCGTGCGTGTGTGTGTGAGGGAGCTTAGTGCAGTGAGACCTTATGATTGAGTCTCATATTCCCCATTGATGTTCTGAAAGCTGAGCACTGATCTCTATTTACATCCCTTATGTAAGTAAGAGGGCGCTAATGACTCTACTGCTCCAGCTCTGTGTGTGTGTCAGCTGTATATGTGTGTGTTGTACTTGAGTGTGTGTCTCCGGTGGCAGGGGTTATGGAGTGGGTGTTCACTCACTTTCAACAGTCACTCCACATGGCCCGCTGCCTCTTTTGTCTTTTTATAGCCTCCTTCTGGGAGACACTACCCTCCCCCAGAATGCAACACAAGCCAAACACCTCTCAGTTCCTCCGCCAGAGCCGGCCCTCGGGATTACTGTGATTCCTCCCCTCTTTTTCCACACACCTTCTCTGATCCTTCTTTTCTCTGCGGGAATTGGCTGCACTGCTTGTTCTGAACATATGTGGCAACATGGGAGATATTACGGCATTCTTTGTGGTAACAAGTAAAGGAATGCATATGTGACAGAGGAGGGCCTGCACTGTCTACCTCTCTACGGATGTGTATTTACACATCTCTGGTTGTGCAACACTCAAATATGCTTAATTCTACATAATGCTGTTTTCAAATTCATTCAGTAGTTTTGCTTTTATTTACATGCATGCATTACATTTCTGTCTCTTAACCCTGTTCCTGGAGGGCCCCAACACATCTTTTATATCTCACTTATCTGACACACCCAATTCAGGTCGTGGAGTCTCTACTAACGAGTGGATGAATTGAATCAGGTGTGTTTGATTAGGGAGATAACCAAAATGTGTAGTGTTGCGGGGCCTCCAGGAACAGGGTTGGGAAGGTCTTAACCGATGCAGTTGAAAGCAAGCTAACTTGAGAAGGTAACGTATGACTTTGAAGCCATTTTCAGTTAAAAAGATGGTATTTCGTACTAAATTCTAGGCCCTATATTTCCTTGAGAATTATTTAGTTGTGATTGCTAATTACCACACTGTCTGCTTAGTTGCGCACACCCATGTTCTGATTAGCATTTCCATGCTGTGCCCAGTGGTTTCAGATGGGCAGGTGAAGTTGTGGACTTGCAAATTTTTCTTTTTACTTCAGTGCCATATGGAGAGGCCTGACACTCCACAGATGTCCGCTAAGTGCAGATGAGGGCTGGGGAAAGGATGACTACCAATGAACTGCACTGCAACAGCGGGTCAAGCATTCAGGTTAGGGAGAACAGGACATGGTAGATAATACCCTGTATTATTTTGGTACCAGTAATGGGAATGCATTATCTGTTTCTGTGCATACAACAACATTCTGGAATCTGTGTGTCAGCATGCATGTTTGTGTGCAAACTTGCTGCCCATAGTGTGAGTACGGGGGATTAAGGTCATAAGTAGACCCGACCAGCAAAGAATAATTCACATCTTAATCCAAATAGTTTCAAAAGACAGAACTTTTTCAACTTACTGCATGAATACCACACACAAAAAGAAA
This sequence comes from Xyrauchen texanus, assembly GCF_025860055.1. Taxonomy (NCBI): domain Eukaryota; kingdom Metazoa; phylum Chordata; class Actinopteri; order Cypriniformes; family Catostomidae; genus Xyrauchen; species Xyrauchen texanus. The sequence continues at coordinate 48,258,357 of NC_068286.1, forward strand.
CTTCAATACTGACATTAGCTAGAAGCCAAAATTGGCCCTGTCTCCAGTGTTCGCAACTTGCCCTCAGCTTTAAAGTGTTTTAGTGCCTCATGAGCCTAACTGGGGGCCCTGAATACCACCCGCAGCCATGCTCAACACGCATTGGCCATTGCAGTTATCTGGTTTAAAATGGCTTAAGTCAGCGCCACACTAGCAGACTCCAAACAGCTGGATTTTTGCCAAGGGTGTCACACATGCAGACTGTTCTGCTGAGATCTCGCGCTCTTCTGTCGGGGGTAGGACTCACATGCCGATACAAAATGTGGTAACACTTTAGAATAATGGTCCATAGTTAACAAGTAGCTATGCAGGAAGTAATAGGTAGTACTGCATTAACACCGAAATTAATACTATTAACTAATATGGAAGCAATATTAACTAAGCAGTAAGTAATAGGTAATTTAGTACAAAGGTAGTTCCTTGGTAGGTATTTGATTATTACTAAAGCAATATATCCTCATTGAGAACTACTTGTGAATAATGCAGTACTACCTATTACTTCCTGCATAGCTACTTGTTAACTACGGACCATTATTCTAAAGTGTTACCCAGGTTATTTAATTTTATATTTGACTCATACTGTACAGGTTCTGTGAGGCACTATAACAAACACTGTAATCTGGAAGATGTGGTTTTGCGCTTATCGCAACATAAATGCAGCCAATTTCTTCATTAAAGATGCAAATTGTTTTTGACAAGAGAACATCAATGTTTATATTCATATCCTAAAGAGAAGTCCTCCTCAGGCAGCTACTGTAACATAAAGGTAGGTCTTTGGAGTCTGAGACATATTCTGAGACATATGAACTGACACTCAATAGAGCTCATGATAGTGAACTAATCCAATCATGAGAGTGTCAACATCACTTCCTAATTATTTAATATTAAAAAAAAATACATCATTATTAGTATTATTCTATGTTTAAGTTTGAAATAAACAGAGAACATACGTCCATCCTTTGGCAAGAGTAGTAGTCACAATCTCAACCTGTAGCTAATGTATTTGGGGGGAGATAATATTCATAAACTGGTTTCCACAAAGAACCCAATTGAGGCACATGCTTCTGAAATGTTATGACCATGATGACCATACCCCCACAATTGTTCACTTTTAGACATGTTACTTTTGTGATTAGTAATTAATTGGTTATTATTTCTTAGTTCACAAGTTCTCAATGAGGATATATTTCTTTAGTAATAATCAAATACCTACCAAGGAACTACCTTTGTACTAAATTATCTATTACTTACTGCTTAGTTAATATTGCTTCCATATTAGTTAATAGTATTAAGTTCGGTGTTAATGCAGTACTACCTATTACTTCCTGCATAGCTACTTGTTAACTACGGACCATTATTCTAAAGTGTTACCCAAAATGTTGGAGAGGAGACAAACACACCAACTCATCACAACTCTCACCCGCTGATGCCCTGTCACGTGGAGCTCACCGAAAACTGGTGTGCCGCATAATCATAAAACAATTGTAATAGAGTGATTAAGGATGTTTTCAGACTTGTGCTTGATTTGTTCCGATACTGGGACTAAAATAGTTACAATGTTGCAGTTTCTTCATTTAGAAGATTTAGTTCGTACATCGATAAACCCGTTAAAATGATATACCTGTAAAAACGTGTCAACGGGTATATTTGAGTATTGTTTGTCACGTTTATGTTATATTACACCACATGGTTCAGAATGCGTGTGCAATTGCCATGTTCATACAGTATATGCCGATATAAACCGAACCAAGAGAGAAAACGCACAAGGTTCTGAAACAAATGCTCCAAACGAGACCGGTGTGAGATCCATGGCGTAACTTTACCTTTGAAAGTCTGTGATTTATCCCCTCGAGGCTTGCCGTAGACCGCTTATGTCCACATGCAGCTTTCAGTGAGTCTTACACGCAATAAAAAACAGACTGTTGTGGCTCAACTTTCTGATGTCATTTCAGAGTTGGAAAAAAGGCATGAAACATTCTTGGTGACAAAATCACTTTAAATTACAATCAGCGTTTGTGGCGATATGTAGGTGATTGCGATGAAAACATTCAGATCAGCTTGACATCTTGTCAGTTCTTCAGTAAAAGAAGCTCACTGATCACTTGACGAGAACACAAGATGACAGAATGATTTTTTCTGTCACGTTGGATGTTTTATCCTGTTGCTGGAACCATTAACTCAGCAGGGAGTCCTGACAGTCAAATGATGACCACCTCACACTGGCAAACACTAATGCCCACATCATCTCCCTCCGCCTGGCCGGTGATTATGTAAATGAAGCTCACATCTGAAAATGACTGGAAAAATCAGCTAGTGTGGCGCCAGCATGAGGATATGTTGATGAAAGATTGTGATGGTGAATACGTTTATGTGAGATCATGTGTGTGATCTGAAGAAACAGGATTTTCTAGTGTCTCTCTGGTAAGTGTATTATCTTGGCCATGCAGGCCTGAAAAGCATAAAACTGAATTCCTTGAATTTAAAACCAAATCACATCAAGAGAGTTGTTCCAGGAGCAATGCCCTATCCTTCAGTGGTGTCATCCTGAAACTTCAAAAGGAAATTCAGAACATAATCATGAGGTCAAATACCAAGTTTAATTTCAATAGGCCAAACCATGGATAAGATATTCCATAAAATCCTATGTGGCCGCGTCACGCCACATTTGGTGATGCATTAAATGAGAACAGTCCAAGATAAAAAAAAGAAGAAAAAAGCTTTCGTAACTTTTTGCCAACATAGTTTGAAGATGATCTGTGTCAAATTTAGTGATGAACGGTGTAGGACAATGCTGAAATGTGACTTCTTGACTTAAAATGGTGGACAGACAAAATGGCCGACTGTGGAAAAATGTATATAAATGTATTCTGTTGGGCCCAATGAATATAGTGCACAGACATGGCCACTGACAGTTATCAAAGGCCATATATACGCATATCTGTAAATGTTGTTACATCTTTTGACCTCTTGGTGGCGCTGGGCCCAAACGTCTCAGGAACCCTCGGGTCATGGTGTCAATGTTACATACCAATTTTTTTTTTTTACTTGATATACGCTAAGCATTTTTAAAATAAAGTATTTTCGTCAGGATGTTGCCATCTTGTTTTTTTTTTTTTTTTTGTAGGATCCTGTAATTTCTGTATTTATGTTTTTTGGGTTGTCTTGGCTTTGCATGGTTAATTGTGCACTGTCCTCCTCGTTCTGTGTGCTGTCCTGTCTTTTTGTTAGCATATTACTTTGTGTTTTGGCCATGTGCTCTCCTTGCCCCTCCCTGCTTGTTTGCTCCTTGGCCACACCCTCTATTGTGCCCTCATTTGTTTATTGGTTTTACCTGTTCCCCGTTGCCCTTCTGTACTGTATAAACATGTCTTGTTCCAGTTGTTAGTTGCTTTATTTTCTGTGTTACCTGACTTTAGGTATTCGATCCTGTTTCCAGTTTTGTCGTATTCTCCATTTTTATTTTCCTGTTATTTTGTGCTTTTGTTGTGTTTTTAAAACTTTTTTCACACTCTGTTGTTATTAAATATTTCTCTCTTTCCCTGCAATTGAGTCATTTTCCATATCCCAAACCTGACCTTACAATACAGCCAGTAAGAACTCTTTTTTTTTTTTTTGAGGGTCGGCTCTTTTTCACTCCACTGCCATCATTGGCAAACTCCTCTCTCTTCAGCAGTGGGAAAGAACCATCGAGGAGTTTGTCCAGGAGATTTTGGACATCTCCTCCAGAGTCGATTTTGGTCAAGTCAAGTAAAAAAACTCCATAATATGTTGGTTAAAGGAATATTCTGGATTCAATACAAGTTAAGCTCAATTGACAGCATATGTGGCATAATATTGATTGCCACAAATTTTGCCCTTCTTAACAGAAGAATTAATATAAGTGCTTTTATAAAATTATGAGCTTCAAATTTCTGCTTTTTAACCTTCCAAAAATTGCCCCATTCACTTCCACTATAAGTGCCTCACTGCTCAATCTTTGCTTTTTTTTCAGTAAAGGAGGTACAAGTCGAAAATATTATTTTTTTTGGTAATCAACATTATGCAACAAATGCTGTTGATTGAGTTTAAATGGAGAAAAATAACATTGGGAGTATTAAGGCTCACTTTGGGGCCCAGAACCCTTCTAACTAAGCAGCAGCCAATATTAGTTATTTAGGTTTAAAACTATTCATGGTTTTAATTATTAAAATGAGTTTGTTGGGGGGTCAATGATTAAACAAAATATTTTTTTATGAACTATAAGTTTGGTAATGAAGTCCTTGAAGTCATACCGAATTAACTGTGGAAACACGTTGATGTTTGTCCTTTGGTATTTGACTGATGAAGGCTTTCATTGGCAGTTAATTCATTTTTTATGTATTATATTTTTTAAGACAGCATAATCCATCCTTTAAGAAGAATGATGCAGGCATCATTCAGTGAGGGGCAGCACAGATAGATAATTTTGGTGAACTCCATCCTGAGCCCAAGCTTCAGACAGTGGCTCATGAAGAATCCTTCTTTCTGCTATGAGCCCGGCTGACCTCATCTCCACTCCAGTACCACCTGACCCCTCCCCTTTTCTGGAGCCACCTCACTGCCCACACGACCCTTTCCTGGAGCTGGCTCCCTGGCCACCTGACCCCAACCTTTTCCTGGTGCCTCAACCCCTGGCCGCTAGATCCTGCTCACTTCCTGGAGCCGCCTCCCTGGCTGCCACACCCCTGTGACCTCCGGACCTTGCTCCCATCTTGGAGCCATCCAATTGTCCAGATTCTGTACCATTATGTGGCGCTGCACCCAACCTGCTTAGGTATCCTCAGGGCATTGTGTTGATGAGACGTACCAAGTTCTCTTTCTAACATTCATTTGGTATCTCACTATGGGGTAAAAATGCCTCAAGCATCTCTAAGCAATTATTAACACCTGATCTGTCCAATGACAGACAAGTCACAGCAGTGACCAGGAAGCCCCGCCTTCCTGATATAAACCGCTGTCACCTGCCTTTAGGTTATTCTCGCTTTCTTTCCCTTGAAAAATGTGGAAGCAGTCCTCAGCAGCTCATGGAATCTCACTTAAGAGTTTAAGAGATGAGCCATAAAGGTAAGTCGCAAAACACAACAATAAGATCCAGAAGTTATACTTTGGTTGAGTCAAGTAATTTTTATTTGTATAGCACTTTTCACAACACGCATTGTTTCAAAGCAGTTCCATCTGCAGTTCCGCAGGTCTGCAGTTCCTCCAGTGGTTGCTTTTCTGGAGGAGTCCGCTGCAGCTTTCCTGGACAATGCCGGACCCCATGGAGGCACCCGCCCTGGCCGCTGCCAGACCCCTGGAGGCACCCACCCTGGCCGCTGCCAGACCCCTGGAGGCGCCCACCCTGGCTGCAGTGGCCATTACCCTGTCCTCTCCCCAACAGCCACCGCCGACCGTGTCCTCTTCCCAGCATCTGCCATCCCCTCGCCGCCGGACCCAGCTCCCTTCCTAGAGTTGCCTCCCTGTCCTCCAGACCCCTCACTAACATCGAGTGCTGTCCACACTGCAACCTTCTTCCATCAAGGTGTTCCACACTGTTCTTAAGGGTGGCATCTTCCCTATTCTTCCCGTATTTAAATGCTTTATATAATATGTTGTAGGTACAGTTCTGGTTTATATGCCCTAGAGGAAAAATACAAGAAATGATTTAGAGAAAAATGTGGTGGAAGGCACAGGGTTCAGTTAAGCCAATGTGGTTTTTATTTAAGCAAAGATTAAATATACTGTATACGGGTGAAAATCGTAAAATTATTTTTTAAATATATATATAAAGGTCCATAATATGGAAGGACAGATGATTTGGGAACATGTATACATATATAATATGTATTTCTAAAAAGTATACAACAGTAAAAAATAATAGTTCTTGGACCTGACATCCAGGCTACACTGAAGATATAAAACCTTAAACACTGTGTGTCAGTGCAAATAAATCGCACATAAAGTAATATGAGTAACTGAAGGATCTCATTAAAGGAATAGTTTGCCCAAATATTATAGTTCTCTCATCATTTACTCACCCTCATGTTGTTCCAAACTTGTATGACTTTCTGCCTTCTGCTGAACACAACAGAAGCTATTTTAAAGAATGCTTTATTTTCACATACAATGTAAGTTATTGAGGATCAAAAATGTTAAGCTCCAAAAACTGATATAAAGGGAGCATAAAAGTAATTCATGCAAACCCTAACCCCAATCTTCTGAAGCGTTGGAATAGGTTTGGTTGAAAAACAGATTAATTAGAAGAGCAATCCCCAGGCATGTTTACATTCTCCTGAAGCACCTGAGCACATTGCACGTAAACTAACAGGGATGGGTTCCAGTGCCATGAAGAACAGGGTGTAATCGCATTCACTCTAAGACACAATTCAGAGGTTGCATTTTCACTGCATTGTACTCCACTTACTGTTACGTTTAGGTTAGGGAAGATGGTACATAAAAGAATCATTTTGTTAACTGTATCACGTCAGTTGCAACTAAAAATACAGATTGCTTTTGCCACCACCCTGTGGCAGAGGCGGACTGGGAAGAGAAATCGGCCAACAAAAAACTAAACAAAAGATGTTGATGGGGTGGGGGGTAGTTCAGCCTTGTTTCGAGGCCGGTCCACTGGGATAAGTCCCTGTACTCCCTGTGGCAAGTCCACCCCTGCCCTGTGGACATTTCACCTCATCAACACTTCTAGCTTCAGGCACTGGGAGCAGTGGAAATTTAGGTAAGCACAAATACATTTCAGCAGCAGAACATTTGACCTCCTGTCACCAAATTCAGTCCAATCAGTCTGAAATGGTCATCATTTCTCATATCTGGAAATACCTTCCACATTGTTTTATCTGGATTTTTTTTTTTTCCTTTTATCTGATACCTCTGTCAGGGGGTCCTGGGGTAGTCCATAAACCCATTATTTGCCCGATTTGGTAAAATGACAAAATAATGGCTCTGTGGACACATATAAATGGGGCAAATTACCCGTTGACGATAGGTGGCATGTGGGCAAGCCACAGAGGTCCCATCTCCCCCAGAGATTAGCCCAGGGTACCCTGCAAAGACATAATTTATGCAAATTGGAATGCAACATATGTTTTCTTGGGCACACTTTATATTAGGTGGCCTGAACTACTATATACTAACATCAAATACATACACGACTCTGTATTTACTGTGTAACTACATGTTGTTCTGCAAAATGCCACATTTGCTGCTATTGAGATTGAGTACAGGCAGGTTTAGGAGTGAGGGTACGGTTAGAGTTAGAATTTGGAGTTAGAGTTTTGGGGGTAAGTGTTGGTTTATGGTTAAAGTTAACAGTGTAATTACAAATGTAATTAAATGCAAGTACTTTAAATGTAATTACAATGCAACAACATGAATGCACATAATAAGTACATTGTATCAAATGGTTAAGTTCATAGCAGCTAAAGACACCTAATATAAAGTTGGTCCATTTTCTTTTTGCGAAACCTGGCGTAACAACCCATCGTGCACAACGAATGACAGAAAAAAAGACATGTAATCCAGTCTGACCATTCAAAGTAAGAAACATTAACAAAAATCAGATTCTATCCCTAGTATTTAGCCAATTTAATTTACAAAGATGGCTTTAAATGTTCTAAGGTTGATTAACACCTCCCTTTCGTGTTTTTTTTGTTTGTTTTTTTGGTGTTTGTGCTGGGTGCAGAAAATATGAATGATAAGTGCACAGATCATTAAACATTCTATTTCCCCCAATATTTGTCAAAAACAATCTCGTTAACTGATCTCCCTCCACTTTAATTAAAAGCGATTCCTGTCTGGTTGAGGTCATTACAGTGCAGACAGGGGATCTAGAGAAGGATTTTATATGATTTCAGCTTTTCTCTAGGAGGCAAACCTTCTCTCTCTCTCTCTCTCTCTCTCTCTCTCTCTCTCTGTGTGTGTAAAATTTTACACTAATGTATGTTCACTTTGTTAAGGGTTTATAAAGGGGTTCATTAATGAGTAATCTCTCTTTTACAAATGCATTATATATAATTGATCTGTGGTTATAACAGCATTCATTAGAAGTGTAACATTGATGCAATACTTGCCAAATAGTGAGTATGTTATAAATTTTTTAAAATAAATTATTCACAGTTATTTTAATAATAAAAATACCATAATTCATAATGTATGCTGCGATGCAGTAAAAATAGTCTTTTGTAGAGTGATTAAAAGAATGGAGCATGTCATATTGCTACAGTCCACTTTTTGTTTATTTTCATTACTGCATGACATAATGTCATGACTCATGAGACTGTCCTTTTCCTGTTGGTGACAAAAGAATTGTGCTTCTCACGTGACATTGAAGTCCATTTCTAGAGTGAGAGCTCCCCCTAGTGGCGTGTTATACATGTTTCACTCAGCATTACTTAAAACATTTCTTAAATTCAATAGTAATGCTAAGTTGATTGAAACTTATATTTGAAGCATTGTATTGCATAGATTCATGCTATGTATACTTTATTTTTATTTTTTATTTTTTTGTTTTGGCTGCCTCCAGCAGTTGGTTAAAGTGAGCTTTCACTAAAAGGGCTACTCCCATTTTGTACTTAGAGATACACACATGTAAAGTTTCATGAATTTCTATTCTATGCATCAATTAAAACTGATCCTAGCCTGTTGGGGGCATTAAGCAAAACTTTGTGTGGGGGCCCCCCGTAAGTGTCTGTAACCCTGAAAACGATCCGCCACCCCTGATACTAAAGTCTCAAAGATAAGTTTTGTAGTAAACAAACAACACAGTGAGTTAATTCTAATGAACATTAGTATTTATGACTTTTTATACACAATCAGCAAACGGTGCCAATTGTCAGTAAATAAAAGTAAAAGGAACATAAGGCCAGTCTGCAAGGTCAGTTGGTTAGGGTTAGGTTAGGTTAGGGTTAGGTTAGGTTTAGGGTAAGGGTTAGCGGTTAAGGGTTAGGTTTAGGGGTTAGGTTAGGGTTAGGTTAGGTTAGGTTAGCTTAGGTTAGGGTTAGGTTAGGTTAGGGTTAGGTTAGGTTAGGTTAGGGTTAGGTTAGGTTAGTTTAGGGTTAGGTTGGGTTAGGTTAGGTTAGGGTTAGGTTAGGGTTAGGTTAGGTTAGGGTTAGGTTAGGTTAGGTTACGTTAGGTTAGGGTTAGGTTAGGTTAGGGTTAGGTTAGGGTTAGGGTTAGGTTAGGTTAGGTTAGGTTAGGGTTAGGGTTAGGTTAGGGTTAGGTTAGGTTAGATTAGGGTTAGGGTTAGGTTAGGTTGGGTTAGGGTTAGGGCACTTGCTGGCTGCACATTACTGGGGTCTTCACTGGTGTCTGCTTTAGCTGGCTGTACATTATCAGCGTCTCGCTGGTGCTGCTGGTCGTCCTAATGGATTTAAGAATAGTCCCTTAAGGCAGATAAAAAAACCAACAACAATTTGATACTTTGTTTAAAATGGCCTAACATGGTAACAGTGCAAAATAATAGTATTAATATTAGTAATGTTATCAGCCAAGTTTGCAGAAGTCATTTCAGAGTTTTTGCAAACAATAAACAAGAAAATGAATGAAGACTGACAGATAAAAAAATATTAAAATGGGAGTTAGAAAAATGAAGAATGAAAAATGTTTTATAAAATTTGATTGACAGCAAAATACTCACCAAAATTATCGAGCTAGCGCCATCTAGCTTTCTGAACATTTTTCATGTTGAAAAACTGTTGAATGTTTTTCCGATCGAAAAATTGACCAGAAAATATGAGACATTTTTTCTCAAGAAATCTGTGGTAAACATATAAGCATATTTCTCTAAAGAGGCACACTTTGGATTAAAATATCTAATTGATATTATTTATTGTTTTGACATGACAGCCTCCTCAGCAGAACTTGCATGATTCCACAGGTAGGCAATGAGCTTTTTACATGATTCAAATCTCATATTTTGATTTATATGCTTTAATGTGTACTTCTACACAAAGTAAGAAATTGCTTTTGATGTGGCATTTCTGTCATAAAACTGGTATAATATAGAAGCTGGTCTAATGTCAAGTGGTAGCTGATTCCACAGCCTAGGGGCAGCAACTGCAAATATAAAGGGAATTACAATAATCCAATCGAGAGGTGATAAAAGCATGAATAACAGTCTCCAGGTCTTGAAAAGATAAAGCTGATTTCATTTTAGAAATCATTCGTAACTGATAGAAACTATTTTTCACTACTGAATTTATCTGTCGGACTAAGCCCAAGTCAGAATCTATAATGACACCAAGATTCCTTACATCCGAGTTAACATGGTGGAAGTTAACGTCCATTGGCCCGGTTGCTTGGAAAGGTAATCCCCTCGTGGTCACTATAATGTGGTTCTCGCTCTCGGTGGGGCGTGTGGTGAGTTGTGCGTGGATGCCGCGGAGAAGTAAACATTAAATACACTAAAAGGGCTTCCAAAAGTGACAATGAGACATCCACAAGATGAGGAGAGATTAAGGCCAGTTTATAAGATTTTGATGAGAACATGATGAGTGGAGTGCTGGAAAATAAAAAGACCTGTTGATCTTGGACATCTCGATAAACTTGAGCAGGAAGCAGTGAGACAAATGTTATTTGAAAAATCTGATGTGTTTGCTCATGACAAGAGAGACATTGGTTGTATACCTGATCTTCAGCTGAAAATCAATCTCTCAGGTAACACGCTGGTCCAAAAGTGTAATCATCCCAAAAAAGAAAAGTTTACGCTTGTGTGATGACTATCGAGATCTGAACCGCAAGACCATACATGATCACTATTCTCTGCCCAGGATTCATGGTCTGCTGGACAGCCTTGGTGGAAACACTTGGTTCTCCATTTCTGAACAAGGCCTACCATCAGGAGTTTGTGAGTGAGAAATCTAGACATGTCACTACCTTCAGTACTTTGAATGCATTCCATTGGTGCTGACTAATGTCCCAGCAGCATTTCAGAGATGCATCATTGTACATGGGTCCCACACCTTTACTCCAGCATAAAATAATTACCAACATTCTGGTAAATTTGAGTTCTTGGCACTCAAATGGGCATTTGCGATAAATTCAGAGATTATATAATGCCTCAATATTCACATTTTGCACTGAACTTTGACAAAAGATTTAGACCTGGAAAAACAAACACTGATGCACTGTCAATACACCCCTTAAAGTTGCAAAATCGCATGTGTGAGCACACTGAGACATTTTCACCAGCAACTGTGTCCGTGGTGTGGCAGTGTAGTAAAGCTTTGAGGATGATGACGTTCCTTTGGTAGCTGCATTACAACTCAGCACTTCAAGTGAAGAAGCTGCATCTGCAGAGTGTAGTGAAGTAATTAAATTGATAGAACAGGGCTGGATAACATATGATTAAGCAAGAAGTATGTCACAACAAAGTCATTTTGAAACAAAATCATCCTCATGTCCATCAAAGAGCATCTGTGAGTTCCATTACATCTAGTGCACCATTTGTGCTTGTAAGTGCCCTCTACTTACATTGAAAGGCAAGTAAATGTGGTTTAAAATATATCCTTGTTTTGGAAGACCACTTTTCCTAGACATATCCAACATTAGTCTGGTAATACAGCAGCAGAAAATATCTTCCAAGATTTATTCCTTGCTTTAAGTACATTTACATTTATGCATTTGGCAGATGCTTTTATCCAAAGCGACTTACAGTGCATTTATACAATCCACCCGGAGCAACCTGCCTTGCTCAAGGACACAGTGGTGGGGATCGAACCAGTGACTTTTCTGATTAACAGTTATGTGCTTTAGCCCACTGTGCCACCACCACTCCATAGTACCCTGAAAAACTCTACCACAACCTGAGATGAGAGTTTGAGAATAACTTGTTTCAGAGGTTACAAAAGCTGTCAGGAATTGCACACTCACAAACCCCTCCATATCACCCACATTGCAACCCTGAATCGGATGATCCTTCAGGATGATCTTTCAAGTTGAGGACCCTGGAGGAGGAAAAGAGGGGTGAATGGAAAGAAAACAACGTTTTGCCAGACTCAAACTCATAACGTTCTGAGCAACAGTCCATTGCTTTAACCACTGTGCTATTCAGTTGATACAGCTAATCAATGCCAATGAGATATTCCAAGCAGTACAAAATGGTTGCTAACAATATGTTGTTACAGCTAAGTGTATTTGAATTCATGCAGGAATTATGTCATGTAGGCCAGTCTATGTAGTAGTACGCAAAACAGGAAAACTCAGAGATCAACAAAGCACAATTTTTCAAACCATTCATTGCTGTACCTGAACTCACAATTTATCCAATGCTTTAACCACTGGGCCACTCAGTTGACACATCTCAACAATGCCATAGACACATTCCCAGCTGAGAGAGCAAAATGATGCTGAGAAAATATTGTTTTTGATGCTGTGGTTTAGAATTTAAGCAGGTAGTACAGCCTAAGTAGTATTAAGCACAACATGAAGACCCAGAGGTCAACAGCAATACTATTTTCTAAACCGTTCTTTGCTGGACTCAAACTCATAACCTTTTGTGCCATGGTTAAATGCTTTAACCACTGTGCCTCTCAGTTAACACATCATAGCCATGGCAAAGAGACATGCCAAGTTTAGAGTCAGCACACATGTGTGGGTTATCTTTTAATCTATAGGTGGCGCTGTCTCCAAACTGCTCAATTATCCTCAGGACATAATGTTTATGATGATTACATTTTTTAAATTTAAAATGATTGATGCACGCATTTTTTTATTTAAATTCAAAAATTATATTTAACTTTTTAATTAAACTCAATATGGTGGAGAGGTTTGTAACGGGTTCTACGAGTGTGGACAAGGAGAAAGTGGAGTACGGGAAACTTCAACTCAAACAGTATGTATACTTTACACTCAGAACATACATTTTCAGCATGGGGTAAACAACACAGCCTCAGCGTGCATGGGTCTCTCTCACAGTCTCTGACATGGTTCCTCCTTCTATCACTCTCCCCATTGCTCACTGCAATCAGAAAAGGTTGTTAGAAATAAAGCACTCAGGTGAGTGCACCCTTACCGCTTTCTCTTTCTCCAGACTAATGCTCAAACATGCCCCCTCCGCCACATACCCCCACCGCCCGACTCAGACCGGGAAGTTATCCAGTCTTCCCACCAATCACCCCCCCCCATTTCTGTAAAGGAGTCTGTGACAGCCATCTGTGCCCCCGGCCTGTGGACCTCCTCAAACCTAAACGGATGAAGAGCCAGATACAACCGGGTGATCCGTGCGCTGGTATATATCATGTGGTGGAGACACTGGAGCGGGGTGTAATCTGAACTGAGGGTGAAGGCCTGCCCCAAAAGGTAAACTGGAGAGTGAGGATGCCCCACAGTCTAAAAGACAGTCTTTTTCAATAGCGCTGTACCTAGTCTTCTTCAGAGAGAGTTTGCACCTTATTACAGCACTGGCCGCTCCTCCCGCTCCACCATCTGTGAGAGCACCACCCCCAGCCCCCTGTATGAATGGTCCATCTGCAAAATGAAAGGGAGAGAGAAATCAGGTGAATGTAAAAGCGGTCCACCACAAATTGCAGCTTTCACCTGTGTAAACTCCTGTTTACACCACTCCGTCCACTGGACCAGGTCTGGAGCTCCCTTTCTTGTGAGATCCTTCAGCGAACTGGTGAAGACTGATTAATTAGGCACAAACCTTCTGCAGTAGCCAGCCAGCCCAAGGAACTGTCTCACCTCCTTTTTGGTTTTGTGTATTGGGCAGGTCACAATTGCTGCAGTCTTATCAATTTGGGGATGCACCTGCCCATGACCCAAGTGGAACCCCAGATATTGTACCTCCACCCACCCAATTGTGCACTTCTGGGGTTTGTCATGAGTCCTGCTCACCGCATCGACCTCAGAACAGCCCTCAGTTGCCGCATGTGCCACTGAGTTTGCACAGCCTAGGCAGAGTGTGGTCTGAGGACTCAGTCCATAAGGCTGAGTGTGTCACAAATTAGTGTAATCCAAACAGTGTGGAGAAGCCATTTTGACACGGAACATCAGCGTTCAGGGGATCTGCCAATAACCCTTTGTCAAATCCAGTGTAGAGTAAAAGCAAGCGGTGCCCAACCGATCGAACAACTCATCAATACAAAGCATTGGGCATGCGTCAAATTTAGACACCGCATTAAATTTTCTATACAGTCGGCTTTGACGTTCTTGAGCTTGGAGCAAATTCTCCTGTGTTAGTTGACCCAAAATGTGCAGTTTTGCTCTAAGATCAAGAACATACTGAATTTCGTTTTTATTGTTTGAAGGTCCCTCCTGCCAAGCTTTCTGCATGACTTCGAGCACATGAACATTCGACGCCCATACAGTAACTCGACCAGGGAAAACCCTGTGGAGGCTTGGGGAACCTCTCAAACTGCAAATAATAGGGGTTTGAGCCACTTATCCCAAAATTTAGCATTGCATGTATGAACTTAAAAATAATATTTTAATTAAATTGTTCCACCAGCCCATGTTTGTGGGTGGTAAACCCTGGTGCAAATCAATTTAATAAACAATAATTCTTATAGCTTGTGTAGTGTACATGACATGAAAGTAGTCCCCTGATCAGTTAGGATTTCTTTCGGAATCCACACTCGGGAGATTATTCTGATTACTCTGCAATACTGCATGTGGAGATGTTGCACAGAGGCACTGCTTCCAGATATCACTTTGCATAGTCCACCAGAACAATACAAAGCTATGTCTTCGTACTGTCCTCTCTAATGGCCTGACGAGGTCCATGTCAATTCTCTCGAAAGGGAACCTCAATTAACGGCAGAGGGAGCAATAATGCTATTGGGATGGATTCACCAACTGACATTTATGGCATGCCGCACACTACCGGCAAACATCTCCGTGAATGCCCGGCCAATAGAAATGGACCATTAGACACGTTTAGTGTTTTTTCTCACCTGACATTGAATTGTGGTTAGCTGTCTGGAATAGCATTTCTTCGGTATCAACAACTGAGTTGTATCTTCTTTTGTCTGAGCATCCTGTGTCACTCGATACAACCAATCTTTAATAATTGAAATATACAAGTGCAACATCTGGCCGGAGATTAAAGGCGTGACTACGGGTCTCATCTCTTGACTGCTCCAGAGGGAAATCCCCAGCAGGGTATCCTCTAAAAGCTGGGGAAGCTGAGACTTCCTCCTCCCTTATGTCATCCTGGCATGGAGCTGCACCGAGACGCTTTGTCACAGTACCCATCCACACATATTCTCTTTAATAGAGTCTCAAATTAGTTCCCCAAATTAGTGGATGGGTGAGGTGGGAACTAACTCTATACTTTTACCCCCAAAATTTATAATGAGTGTCAATATATAATTGTGAATATCCCCATGCACACAACTCACCTTCAACCTTTTACCTATGCCCACAGCCTTGTCATGAACCAAACATTGGTGTATAATGGTGTAATTGCAGCCAGTATCCACCAAGGCTTGATGTGTACTCCCCTTGACACTCACTGGTATTCTGTATGCTCTGGCTCAATCAGGGGCAGCCCGTGGAATGTCTGGGACACGGACCAATGTTCCCAGCTCCTTTGTGAGATTTTATAATTTCCGGGTTGAGCCAGTTTCGTCCCGTGTGTTGATAGGTACAAACTGGTAAGAATGCAGGCAGCAGGCCGGGTGTACCACTGGCACACAAGTGCCTTTCCCCTTCCAAGGGGAAGATGTGTGCTCTTTCATCCACGTGAGTTCCCACGATTGATGAACCCTGGATTCCTCCCTCGGGACCTGTGGCAAGCAAACTCGGCAGAGGAATTCGATGCCAGGCCCAGTACTTGTGTCAGTATGCCCTGTTCAGTTCAGCCCCTACACTGGGATAGGTGCTCCATATGCATTGGTTCCCTGTCGGCAACCCCATATGATGTGATCTTCTACAGTATGGTCTCCCAAAAGGTAGACCCGTGTCTCCCCTTGGGTAGAGTCCCCTCTGCCACCAGTCCCCGTGTTTGTAGAGCTCTGTACCGTCCAGGTAGGACCTACCACAGGGATTTCCTCCACTTGCGATACTGCCGATAAAGTATCGGTAAGCCCGTGTGACATATTTCCACACAATTACCTCCCCTTCGGCCAGGGTGTGGTCTCTGCTGTTTATTTTTCCAAGGACACCTACCCCGAAGTGAATACGTTTTGGCCCCAGCTGGAATCAAGCGAGAACTTTTACGGGAGTAGAAAGAAGAGAAAATGCCGAACCAACTGCTGCAGCCTGTTTTGGGCACGTCTGACCTCCCTTTTATGCTTTTGGGGGGCAAGGGTCCATAGTATGTGCACAGGGCATTGGGAAGGTTACGATGGGGCCGGTGCACTTGTTACTTGGCAGTGGCATGGGACAGGCGTTTTGCGTGAGTCCATTTTGCAGTGCCTCCCATACAGTCAAAGCACCCCTGTAAACAGGTGATGCTGTCATTGTTGTTGAACTTGTGTATATGGCTGAGTGACAATACAGGGATTTGATTTTTGTTCTAGAGCCATACAGTCTTTACTGATGGTTTCTCTCGCTCTTGAAGCCTACAATATGTTGGTCATAATTAAATTACGCTATGATCAGAGACCACCAGAGGCGGTATGGAGATGGCTGAAAAGGCATTTTTAACAGTTCCGTAACATAAGTCGAATGTCTTTCTCTTTTCAGACACCACTTCAAGACATACCGTCGCCTGGTAGAGGGGGAGCTGGCCTGAGTGATAGTGTTTACTGTTGTGGGTGGTAGGCCACTCACTATTTCATCGAACATACTGGTAATATGTCCAGAAGCAATTACCAAGAGAACATCTGTTAAAATCACTAAGAATGAACTTAGGTGCACCTGGGGATATTGAATCTTGTTTTTGTGTCAGATTAAAACTAACTTTTTTTTAACTAGCTTTGGCAATGTCCGCTTTAGGATGTAGTTTGATTTTAGTTTGATGTCTGGGGTGCAAATTTCCTCCCTTAACATGACTGTTCTGCACCACTGACAAGGAGGCAAATGCCACCACCGGGATGTGTCCCTGTAGAATTAGGGTTACGGTCCATCCGAAAGATAGTAAATACATCAGGTTCAACCTGGCAATTGGGGAAACTTTCATCCAGCCAGAACTCAATGATGGTCAACAGCCAGCCATGCGATTCCCCTGTGCAAATGGAAGTGCAAGTTGGCGGAGAGCTCTTCTATTTTCCCTCAGAGAGATCGGGCATTTATTAGTAGCTTGGCAGGCGTAGCTTGTTTTTTAAATGCTTGAGTCTTTGTCTGACTCCTCCATCCTTCCACGTTTCCATTTGAAAGGTTCCATTTTTCCTTTGTTCGTGAGAAAGTCCTGCATGAAATTTGTAGTTTCAGTCCATGCAGGGTACCTTAAACTAAGCAGAAATTGTCTAGAGTATTGAAGGCCGCAATCAGCAGTCAGTTCAATACAGTGCACAATGATGTTGTGTGCGATGAGTAAAACCAGTGTGTAAGCATGCCGACTAAGAATGTGTTTATATTAAAGAAAAACAAATAAAAATGTATCATAACACAATTAAACAAACATTTCAACATAAAATCAAAGCCACTCGTTCAGAACATCCGCAAGGTACTCCACATGTTGCCACAATGTAGCACCACCCAACAGCGATATAAGACAGGAAACTAGTTAGAGATTGCTGAGACAACTCCAAACTGACTCTAAAAGTGTAAATTATAGATTCAGTGTAAGGCTGAGGACTCACTCCCACACTCACCCTATCAGTTACCCCACATCACAAATATGAAATTCTTATGTTTTGAGCCACAAGCTATTTGAAACACACTGACTGTGTTAAACCGAGACACAGTTGATATTTTTTCAATTGGGCTTGTTTTTGCAAGAAATCTGTGAAAATCGATTCATTTTGTTTTAATCACAATTGTGTTTGCAAGCTACACTGAGAAACCAGCCTGTCTTTGTTTTCTCTGTCTATAATGAATTAAGGTAAAACACTTGAATACATAATCTCAAATTCATTTTCTGTTTATTTTTTCCTTTGTTATTTATACACGACTAAACCAATTGTTCCCCAATTGATATTGGAGCAGCAGAGTACAATGAAGCACAGCAAAACAGTGCATGTTTTTCCTCAAAGATCCTTCGAGTTTCAAATTTTTCACATAATAACTGATATAAATAAATAAACAAACAAACAAATAAATAATTTGGGTCATTTGGTTGAATGTAAGTGAGGTTTTGCATTTTTCTTTTGGAAGATGGGGCACCTTTGTGGAAAGAAATAGAAAAAAAAATAAATCCCTCTAAGCTCATTCTGACAGACTCACAATAGAAAACAGTAAAATCCTTGCATCGGGTTTCAGGTGGTCACAGGATGAATTCATCAGGGCAATGCATTACACAAAAGGCTGGGATTATCACATCCCACAAGCCCTAAGGCTCTTCAGAGTCGGCTGATTAAGGAGGCGATGGGCTTCCCACTGGCAGGCAGAGGCGCTCATTCACTCACGGGACTGTAGAGGCTGCAGCCCTATGGTTCACCTCGCCACAGGCATTCTCCCATCAGAGCAAGATGCTCACACAGACCTGAGGGCCATGCACACTTAAATACACAGCACACTGTTCACTAAAAATTAGCTCAAATCACATGCTTTGTCATTGGGTCCGACACCAGTCAGGGCAGGATTAATAGCATTCAAGACAAAGAAACTGCCACTGTAACCCCACATCAATGAATATTTATAACAGCTCTGTGTAGTCTGCTGGTGTGAGAAGTTCAAAAATGGGTAGGTTTGAACAAAGACAATGCTCACTGAACTAGAGCAATCTGCCAAGCCACCTCTTAAGCCTACTGTGTACAGCCATGAATATGGATGGGCTTTTGATCACTCGAAAACTCGAAAACCAAAGCTGTTTGTTTGTCTTTTGTTTTGTTCCGTCTTTTGCGGGGTCGAGGCTGGTTGCTTGGTGCCACCCGCTCAATGAGAGACTACTCTGGTTATGTCATTTTCTCCCTACTGCTCGTTTCGTTTGAACTGTTGGGTCGGACATGGTCAAATCACATTTTCATTCTGGACTATCTGTTGGACTTCTGGAAGATTGTCTTGTGTTTGTGTATACCGTATTGTTTTAGTGGTCTGTTTTGATGTATTTACATTTCTTGTTGCAGTTGAAGTGCTTTGAGATGGTGAAAAGCGCTATATAAATTAAACTTATTATTATTATTATTATTATTATTATTACATGCAAGATTTAGGGGAATTCACAGTTAGAGTCCTGGTTATTTGCACATGCTGTCTGTGCTGGGTCAGTGCCAAATATACTAAAGCTGATCAGGCCACGGCACAAACATACCCACAAAATTTGCACTGAAAGCCATTTACAAGGCGCAATTTCGATCTCACAGGCCGGTTCTGACCGCTATAGAGCGCTACATAGTAGGCAGCAGTTACAGCCTGCTTTCATCATTAGCCTAATTTACATAAAAAAGACTGCATGGAAAGGAATGGCAATGATTTAATTTAAATACTCAATGCGCAGCGCTGTTTCAGCGCTTAAATTAGATTGCAGGTGGTTTGTGAATAATAAACAGCTTTATGCACTGAAATACCACACAGTGTTGCAACTGTTTAGTGAATTCACCCCTCAATCTCTTGACTGTCATTGTTCTGGTGCACTGAGATTAAAGATACAACATAATACATATGTGACGTATGTAAACCAATATAGACTCGTGTTCACTTGTTTAAAATAACTACTGTAAAACAAGGGTGAATCGAGCTGAACTGAAACATGAAATTATTGGTGGAAAAAAAAGCTCAAACAAACCAAATCATTTGACTCAAGTTTAATTTCAAAGTACTAATGAAAATACTGCAAATAATAATGCAAATAGATTATTAGAGGTATTTCGCAGTGCATGGACGGATAGTGTCTCTAACTGCAGACTGGCTCTAATAACTGCCAGATCTGCATATTTGAGCAAACTCATAGAAAATAACCACAACAATCCTAGGAGTTTATCCAGTACTGTGGCTAAATTGGTTAGGAAAAAATTTGATTGACCCAGATATTCCATTGCAGCATAGTTGTAATGACTTTATGAGTTTCTTTACTGATAGAATCAAAACCATCCAAAACAAAGTTGGTATTATGCATCCATCTGCCACAGCGCCCCAGAAGACTCAAATTATTGCCTACGAGCAACTTCAATTCTTCTCTGTTTTAAGTCAGGATGAGCTAACAAAAATCAACAAAACATCATAATTAACAACATGTATGTTATATCCAATACTGAATAAACTCCTAAAAGAGGTGTAACCTCAGAACCTCTTCTTCTTATTATTATTAACTCCTCACTATCCTTAGGACACATCCCAAGAAACTTTAAAATGGCAATTATGAAACCACTTATTAAGAAGCCACAACTTGATTCTGGAGAACTGGCTAATTACAGACCGATTTCAAATTTATCATTTATGTCGAAAATACTAGAAAAGGTAGTGTCCTCCCAAATATGTTCATTTCGACAGAGAAGTGGAATATATGAACAATTTCAGTCAGATTTAGGCCGCATCACAGTACAGAGACTGCACTTATCATAGTTACACATGACTCTTATCATCTGATCGCGGCTGCATTTCTCTTCTAGTGCTTTTAGATCTTAGTGCTGCATTCGACACGATAGATCACGACATTCTCTTGAATAGAATTGGAGTTTTGCTTCATTTATAGCAAACATTTAAAATCTACAACAAACAAGGCACCAAAACATTATGACAATCATCTCAATTAAGCTGAGCAAACAACAACACAATGTTAAAGGAGAAAAATAAGAGAAAATTTGTAAAAAATAAAAATAAAAAGAGAGATACATTATTTTTGTAAACCAGAGTTAGGTCATTATTCTTCTTCTTAATACATCTCAATGAACTAAAAAGTAAATGTACTCCATAAAAAAAAAAATGGTTGGATCTTTATAAATTTAGCTCTATATCTAAAAAATGTGCAAGCAAAGTGTAATTATGCAATAATGATATACTCATTGTCTTTGTTTCCCATGATAATTCCAAACAGTATGTATTATAAAGGGAATGAGGAGCGATCGATCAGAATGTTCGGGAACTTCATCTGACTAAAATTGAAATGTCAGCTGATTAAAGTCTTGTGTGTCTGAGTGGTCAATGACATGCAACAGCTGCGAAAAGATTAAATATTTGTATCTTGAGCACTGTGTGCTAAGCAGTCATGAAACAAAGTGTCTGATGTCTCGTGAACAGAAGCCAGGGATCCAGACTGAGACTAAAATGGTCCTAAATGCGACCAAAAATAATTGATTGCGACAATAATTTGAAATCTAGTCGCCATTGGCGACAGTCGGGTTGTGTGCATTCATATGCGGTTTCACCACACCAGTGTCTCGAGACACTTTTCCTCCATTCAGTAGTGACGAGCGTGAGAGAGTCTGAACTGAGTCTTTCATGAGTCTTTGTCATGAATCACCAGAAAAGCGTGTGAACTCAGGAGCTCAGGTTAGCAGTTTGAATCAGAGTCACTTTCTCCGCTAACCCTCCATCAGTGTGTTCACAACTGGGAGCGCAGACATTTCAAAATAGAAGTTCCTTGTGTATTTTGGGCTTCTTTATAATTAAAAGTCCCGCACCTTAGTCCCACAGAGATCAGACGTAGTTAGCAAATGTTATCTGTACTGAAGTTGATGCAATAAATGAGTCTAACATGACCCATATATGCAAAGTCACTACACCAACATTTCAGCTCTCAGTAGTGAAATTTGTCGATTCTCGATACCAATTTTGATACCAAAACAAATAATAATGTTAATTTCTTAATTATGCAAGCCTTGTTTAAAGTTATCAAGTAATTATGCAAGACAATTCAACATTCTGTAATAAATAATAAAATAAAATCAGTGAATATAAATACATTAAAATCAATAGAACAAAAAAATACAAAACAGCTTTAAAACAAAATGTAAATGAATATTCCAGGTTCAAGACGAGTTAAGCTCTATCAACAACATCTGTGGCATTTGTCTCCGCCCACTAACCAGATTTGTGCAAGAGACTTGGATGCTCAATCACAAATAATCAGCAGCAGCTCATTAATTTAATAATATGCAGCAATGGCGGCTGCCAGTTTGTTGTTTTCTACCCTGTCTTTCCTTCCTTCTAATCTTTACTCGCTATAGCAGACACTGTGGTGTGGTTGCCTCCGCCAGTCGGCTGATTCGGAGCAGTATACCGGTGGTACAGCTCCTATGGCTGTACACAGATCCTCTCATCTAAACTTTCCACACAGAACGGTCCATTGTGTGACGCTGCCTCCATAATCTCATATATATAACCTCCATAATCTGGTGTTTAAACCCGGCTCTCCTGCACAGGAGTTTCCTCTCAGCATTAATTACCTTGCCATTGAGCTCTGCTGTGCCCACTCAGCTGTCTCTCTCAGTCTCGCTCCGCTCCGGAGAAAACTCCTCACCCAAGTGAATAATGATGACCATTCCTTCTGTATTCTCGGATGCAGTTAGTGGTTCTGCATATATATTTTCAAAGCGGTATTCTTAATTTAGTGAAGCTGAAATAAAGTGTTGATATTGCCCATAGACTACTCAAAAATACAAAAACAAACAAATATGAAAAAAGTAATAGGTAACATGTTGCCATATGGATTTGAGTACAGGTGTCCATAAAATTACTCAACAATAATTCTTTAAAATAACAGTTTTTTCAAATATTGATGGTGTTGATTTTTACATCAGTAATGTCCTGAATATACATAGTGATCAGTTGAATGCCACTTTGGTGAAGTCTTTCCTTTCGAAACCACAAAATCGACATTATTCCAAACTTTTGGCTGCCAGTGTATCTGTCGGCATTCATGGCGTTCTCACAGATTTGCCAGTTACCCATGCCACGGGCACCGACACATTCAGAAGTGGTTTTTGTCTTGCCCTTTACGCACCGAGATTTGACCAGATTCCTTGAATCTTTTATTATCCAACATTTGTCTTTGGGGAACATTGTTCTGAATGTGCGGGATTATTTGCTGAAGCATCTGTTGGTAAATTGACAAGCTGAATGATTCTTGCTCTTGAAGGACTCGGCTGTTTTTGGAGGCTCCTTTTATACAATGACACGATTTGCCTGTTTAACATCTCCTGTTTCACATCACCTTGTTATTTCAACTCGTCAAAATGTTATTAGTCTTAAATTGACCGTCTCAACTTTTTGGAGTGCTTCAATCATCTGATTTGAAATGACAGTACAGTAGATTATATTCAGAAGGTAAAACATCATAACGTGTGGGGTTGTGGTGCTTTCAATATAGCAAAAGGTGAATATAATTTACAAATCGCTGCTTTTATTTTTTTATTAGCATTTTTTATACTGTCCCTTTTTTGGAATTGGGGTTGTATTATAGCGGCCTTCTCACTTGCATCCATCTCCCAGACTCTTGAATGTATTTATTTAGTTTTTTTATCTGTTTGGGTTGTAAAAATGCAGTGTGTTTTATCTTCAGATAGAGACAAATAAATAAATAAATTTAGCTATTCCCTCACCTCCAAAGATGCAGTAACTGTCATTGATGATAGGTGAAGATGAGACGGGATCTTTGAAGTTTTTTGCCATACAAGTGCAAATAAGGCAAATAGATCTTTTCAGCTTCTCACATGAAATTAGGACCCAGTGAAAGGAAGAGACAGAGCTGGCCTCCACAGCCACATTAAATCACTCAGACTGTGGTATATGTTCCACTGGGAATGTCAGAAATAAAGGGAAAACTGAGGGAAAGACTTTAATCTGCTTCAACTACTTTTCCATTTCAAGCTACTTACCACTCAGAAAAAATACCCCGAATGCAAATGCAATTGCCAAATGCAAAGAAAAAAAAAATAAAAGAAAGAAAAGTTAGCTACTGTATCTTCAAATCATTACACAAAATCTTTGTGTTTGAGATTTAAACCATTTTGAGCATCAAATGAACACAAGTACAACTTCCAGCATTTAGTTCCCATCAAGGGCAGGCATGAAAAGGAATCTTTTTTTAGTTAATGTTTGAATTACTGCTACTCAAATTTTAAATACAAGCACAAAGTGAATTGTAATTTTGAATCACAAATTATTTTATTGACAAACAAACAATAGAAAAATGTTCATACAGTATAAAGATGACCAGTTATTATCATTATTTATTTAATTGTATTATTTCTTCGAAAGAAAAAGCAAAACTCAATTGCTAAAACACAAATGTAATTTATAATAAAAGCTTGGACAGAAAACAGTGAATAAAGTGGTCCAAGTACAGTCTCTCCTCACAAATGCATCACTATGGTGAGGGTGTGAGGCTCTGGTGTCTCAGTGGTTAAGGCACAGCCTAACTTTTGTAAAGGTTATGATTTGAATTGCCTGTTTGTCAATCACTCAACTCAAAGGTCACAGTGAGTCTGTATTTTATATTAAATAGCTACTTTAATGTCTGTTTTATTTGCTCATTGCACGTCTCTCCAGCTTGGGGAAGATTTGGAGGGAAGTGTTCAGATGTTATGGATGAATGGCCACGTTTCCACAGTCAGTTTTTTCTGGCCATTTCCAGACTTTGATGACACTTTTACTGTAATAGGAGTGTTCAGCGTTCAGCATACTAGTTATTAAAATGTTTAAAGGGGGAAATAAAGTGTCCATGGGGAGGTGGTGAAATAAATAAAGGGGGGGTGTGGTGTCCTCATGGTGCTTTGGGGCTCAGTGAAGATCAAGGAATGATTAAAGAGTTTAGTCCAGATAAGAAGAGAGTTTGGTGGTCATACACGCTCTCTTTCTGGTCCAGGGCACAAGGAGCAGCGGCTTCTTTGTAGCTTTTTGGCTTCTATGGGGATGCAGCGAGCGAACTCAATGCTTGAATTCCCCACCTGCTCCATTTGTGGACCTGCAAGGAGACCAAAGTGGACATTCAGGGAAGAAACCACAGTCTCTAGAGGACAGGTGTGCTCTGCATTTAGCTTCAGGTGCACCTCATCACGTGCTGCCAAGTGAGGATTGTTATTGCGCCTCTGTTCTCCCAGTAAACTCCTGTTGTGAACCTGGCTGAAGAATGGCCTTGGAAGAGGTGTGGCGATGGCGATAGTGATGGGTGGTAGACATATACACCTTAAAAAAGTTATAGTAGGCATGACAATTATTGAGTTGTGTTGTACTGACTCTTAGATTTCCAAAATATATGTGGTCTTTTAGATTTTTTATTGGAATCTGAATGTATCCACCAATTTGTTGTATTAGTGCCTATAACTGTCATATGGAGTGACATGAAAGTCTTTGTATATATAATGAAAATGGGGTATACTTTCCATAAGTAACTCACTTTATCATAATTCTTTATCATTACTATCTTGAGATTCAGCATTTCCTTGTGCAAATTCATTACATTTTGTATGGCCTCCAATATCTGGACTAAACTCCTGGACTTCCTGTTTCTGTTGCTGACGGCACGCTGCACAAGTGTTTGTAGCCTGCTAGCTTCTTAGCATCGCTTATCTATCTGTTTTCAGGTTTTAATCCTTAACATGTTCCATTTCCAGTGCGTATCAGGTTTCTCCCCGCATTATTATCTTATCGTGATTTAACAGCGTGCATTTTACAGCGCACACCCATTTTTGTTGTTACCTCTGTGTTATACGGATTATTGCATCGATCTCAAAGTACCGCTTATCAAGGACAACCATAACAACAAACAATTGCGTGAAGGATTTACATCGATCTCAAACCCTCACCGTTCAGGAACAACCAAGAAAAAAAACAAACAATATCAGTAAGTCATGGCATATGATCATGTTATTGCTTCCTGCATTGCATGCCATGTGTATACTATAGCTTCTTCCATCAGTAGTGAGGGGTTTACATGTGATAAATTTAAGGAATTAGTCAGGCTGATGGAGAAGATTAATGAGTTAGAGACACGCATCCAAATGCTAGCGGAGGTCAGTGAGAAAGAGAAGCCAGTAGATACTGTTTCGGATGCGGGCAGTACAGTGAGCAACACACACACTTTGGTTCCGGCTCTAGAGTCCTCGCAGCAGGGCGTTTGGGTGATGTTTCGGTGGCATACTCGCTCAGCAAAGCGACACCATTCTCCTGGTTCTGTTAGAGTTTCCAATCTATTCTCCCCACTCTGTGATGCACCCACTGAGAATCATGTTAAAAGAGCCCTAATAATTGGTTAATCTATTGTAAGGAATGTGGAAATTGAGACTCCAGCCACTATTGTTAAATGCATTACAGGTGCCAGAGCGTCTGACATCGGATCAAATTTACAAGTGATGGCTAACCCATCAGGCCTTCAGAATTTCCACAGAATCCCTCAACAGTGCAAATGAAGTCAGATTGTCAGATTCATCAGCCAATCAGATTGATTTATTTGTTCTTGGTGGGTGTGATCTTTAGGATATGTCCCAGTCGAGGCCTTCTAGCTGGCTTTGAGTGACACAATCATGCTTTAAGTGATGTAAATTGAAAGCGAAGACCACGAGATCTTGCTGATGATCGACTGTTATCACTGCTGTTATCACCCTTGAGAAAAATATCCTTATGGATTTACAAACCTGAGATGTGATTGATCATGCGATTGATTAATTAAACAGGAAAGGATGACTGATTTTCACTTCAATAAATTGGTAAGTGCTTTTGGATTGTTATAGCAACATCAGGAGTTTCTAAGTGTCGGATCAAGTTTTGAAAAGTAGTTCTGTGTTCCATTCTACTCGGAAGTCGGATTTTACAACTTCCTACTAGGAAAAGTGCAATGGATGCATCTTGAAGTCAGAATTACAATTTGTAAACTCGTGAAGAAATTCTCAACTCTGATTTGCCGAGATGCAGGGGCATGATGTCACACAAACATGTGGACACTCAGGGAGATATTTTACATTTACATTTACATTTATACATTTGGCAGACGCTTTTATCCAAAGTGACTTCCAGTGCACTTATTACAGGGACAATCCCCGGAGCAACCTGAAGTTAAGTGTCTTACTCAAGGCCTTGCTCAAGGGCACAATGGTGGTGGCCATGGGGTCCGAACCAACGACCTTCTGATTAACAGCCCTGTGCTTTAGCCACTACGCCACCACCACTCCACAACCCTAACCTAACCCTAACCCTAACCTTATACAAAGTAAACATTCACTTTATTAAGTAATATCAATAAATGAGTTTCCACATTACATGATATTAAAGCTTGTTTAACAGGTGTATAAAACATTATAATCTTTTGATAATCGTACACCTGAAGCACAAATGCTAGCGCTAGCATTGTTTATCAGTTAAAACATTTAAATTGCAAAATATTATTAGATAACCTTTTCCTGGTATTATAGATGTACTTGGTTTTGACTTTCATGCGTGGACGTGTTTTTAAAATGCCAATTGGTATTATTAGTTGTCTGCAACGTAATGTGCAGTATGATGTCCAAAGGCATAGTGTGTCTTATTAATTGTGAAATGGTATTTTCTTAATAGCAGGAATTGCACTGAAGGCCTAGACTTAAAATGCACGGGCCGCCACTGGCGCACCCCCTCTCTAACCCAGATAACATTCACACAAAGTCTTTTAAAGATATGTATATTTAACACAATTATCTTTGTAAAACCACCCCTCATATCAAACATGTTATAATTTTGCATGTTTTGAACAAGTTATATTTATCATATACATATTGAAAACATGGCTTTCCGGTTAAATGCTGTGCTGGATACGTCAGAACTGCCTAACTTGCAAGCTCCCCCTCATCGTGAAATAACACATCATTGCAGGTATGGCATTGCTAGACCACTGCACAATTGTGTGATCAGGTCAAGGGTTTTTTATGTCACATTTGACATGGTCAACAAGGTTTTACTCATTTGCTGGAAAAGAAAATCATGCATCAATAAAAAACAGGGCTCTAGTGTGCGAGCAAATGCTAATGTGGAAAATGATTTGGCCGCATCGCTGCGAGTGCCATCTGACACCTGTCATCAAAACTCATTAACTTATCAGGATAAAAAAGTCCTATGCATCTTTCCAGAGATACAAATTATGTTTCAAACTGACATGTACTGGTAAATAGTGAAGTGTCCATTTGACTAGCTGTCACTTAGTAGTGTGGTGGGCTGGTGAGAACATATACTTTCATCATGTATGTTACACACAATGCATTAGAAGTTGCATTTTTTTACTGCAAAAGATTATTTCATTATATTATATTTATCTGCTTTTTCTGACAGGATCATTTTGCTGTTTTTACAGTAGAGGGTGCCAGGGGCGGTGCAAGGGTCAATAGACATTCGGGGCTTAGCTCAGACCTCTGTGGATATGGGGCCATACTTTGATGAAATATCGCAATATAATACACTTTTTAATGAAAATGTGAATACATCTATGAGGTGTCATTTATAAAGTAAACTAAAAAAGTCAAACTAACTTTTGTCTCAGTCTTCGATATGCTCAAACATCAGAAATTGCACGCTTATAACACCTATTAAACAAACACTATTCTGTCCCTTTCGGCATTCCGTAGGTTTACACACATTGTGTACGGCTTTATTCAGTTTTCACTGATTCGTCGAGTGCTTAAGCTAATTTATAAATAGGCTAAATAGGTACTAGAGATGAAAAATAATAGCTAGATCTGCTGGTTTGCCATGTTTATTGCATCGTGTCTTAATAAATAATTTTGCTAAAAACACAAATGCCCTGGATCCTGATTTTAAACTAAATTCCTCGAGTATATCTGTATATTTTACTCCTTGTTTACAGGGTATAAATGTAAATATGTGGTACTTTCTGCATCTGAATGGACCAACTCAACACAGATTCCAAGACACACAGCCACAAGCACACAAAGACTACATGAGAGCTGAAAGCAGCTGCCAACAGCACGTGGGTACTGAATTGAGTCTGAATTGAGTCTGAATTTGGTGTTATCAATATCATAGAAAAACAGGAATAATTAATTGATATATGTTACACTAATTTTAAAATGTAATGTTAAAATAATGAAATGTAACAAGTTTTCATATCAACTTGATACCTAAGCACTGGTACTTCTGATGTCACCAAAAAAATAAAAGATGATCAAAACATTCGGGGCTTTACGGAAAACATTTGTGGCTTAATCCCCGGTCGCCCAGCCCTGGAGCCACACATGGAGGGCACACTAAATGATTTTTTGCCAGTGAAAAATACATGAGCTTGGTATGAATGTTATATTGGACTGACATTAAATAAATAAATATAAAACAAACTGTAAATCTCTGAATTGTGTTCACATACCCCCATCGTCACCTCACGTAACCCCAGTTTGGGAAACACTATTTTAGAGTTATGCACATTCAACAAAAGTCGTGAACTGTTCTGTGCTTCAGACGGTGGGGATAGAACCACTTTTGGCAGTGTTACATTAATACCCCCAAAACTGTGCCATTGTTCAAGAGCACTCCACATCACCACAGCCTTAAACTGACCTGTGCAGTCCCTTGTGAACCATTAAAAAGTAATATCCTTCCACTTCCGTTCTGAAGTGCAGGACCCTTCTATTGCTACCAGCACTGGAGAGATACTGGCCAGAGACTTCAATGTGTGGCCAACACAACAGGCTTGTCCATAAAAAGGATCTGCCATGAAAATTTAATCAGAGATTTTGTCTTACTGCACGATGGTTTGTGAGAACTAATTGACTACAGGGACAATATCTAAGAATTCATTCTTCTCTTCTGGATCTCCTGAAACATTCTTCTATCCCATGAGTGTTGCTCCCACCCCGTCAAAGGCCAAGAGCACTAAAAGTGAACAATACAAAAAGCACCAAGTCCTGTGCAATTAAACAGGGCACTTAAAGGAATATTCCGGGTTTGATACAAGTTAAGCTCAATTGAAAGCTTTTGTGGCATAATATTGATTTCTACAAAAATTAGTTTTTTCTTGCCCCTCCTTTTCTAAAAAAATACAAATAAAAAATGTGTCTTACAGTGAGACAATGGAAGTGAATGAAGGGCAACTTTTGAATGTTAAATTACTCAAAACAACATGAACAATATGTGTGTAAACATGATTTTAGTGTGATAGCAGCACACACTAACATTTGCTGTGTAGTTATAGCCAATTATACAACTTCGTTGCCATGACAATGTAATATCAACAAACTCTTATACGACTGTAAAAATGACAATTTAAATGACTTTACAGCTCAAAAAATACACAAGTTTTAACAGAACAATTAATGTAAGTGCTTTTATAAAATTATATGCTTCACATTTCTGCATTTAAAACCTCCAAAAATTGAAAAAGTGTCTCACTGGAACCTTGATTTTTGCTTTTCTTGTGCTTTTATTTGAAAGAAAAGGAAGAATAATTCTAAATGAATTTTTGTGTTTAACAACATAATGCAACAAATGCTGTTGATTGAGCGTAACTTGTATTGAACCCGGAATATTCCTTTAAGGGAGGCCACAGAATGATTTAGGTATGAAGAGTGAGAGCTGGCAGATGTAGGGCCGCCGGTACAGACCACTCGTTACAGAGCCACAAGTTGTAGAGGTTCTATAAAGACATGCCAAACTGAGAGATAGCAGGTTTTAATTGAAATAATAAATACATCATTTTAGGTATGTCCCTCCGGATTTTCTGATGACTTAAAATAAGTAAGCAATGATATATCAAATGTATCGATTAAATTGACAAAAAAACTGCTCAGGTACCCTCAGAACATGATGTTGAAGATGCAAACCAATTTATTTTCAAATCTGACAATGCATTGAAAAGATATTTAGCATTTTAATAAAATTCAATTTGGCGGAGAGACACTAAGGCTGATATGGGTACAAGTGTGTATCGTTGAAGGAATCCTCATGACCCACAGAATCTATAGACACCGTCCAGTGACGTATTGTTGTTTATACATGTTGCAGTGTTGTCCTTTTGTTTCTTTCTCTCCCTGTGTTCTCTGTCTTTCTCCTGTCTCCACTTTCCACAGGATTGGGCTAGCCAGGATTGATCTCCACCTGTGATTGATTAGTGTGGCCCAAGAAATAGGAGTATAAAAGAGACCACCACACCTACAGGGGGAGCTCTGTTGAACTCACGATTTCTTGTTGTTGCAGTTAAAACATGTTGTGCTAAGAGTGTTGCAGTGTGCTGTTGTTTGTTTACTTGCTTGTTTGCTGCTGCTTGAATGTGTGACTGTTAAAAATAACATTGTTGTGTTTTTGTGTTGATAGTTTATCAAACTCAATACCTAGTATATATATGTGTGTGTGTGTGCGTGTGTGCAAGTGTGTGTGTGTGTGTGTGTGTGTGTGTGTGTGTGTGTGTGTGTGCGTGCGTGCAAGTGTCTGTGTGTGTGTGTGTGTGTGTGTGTGTGTGTGTGTGTGTGTGTGTGTGTGTGTGTGTGTGTGCGTGCATGCATGCGTGTGTATGTGTGTGTGTGTGCGTGCATGCATGCGTGTGTGTGTGTGTGTGTGTGTGTGCATGCATGCGTGTGTGCGTGAGTGTGTGCGTGAGTGTTTGCATGAGTGTGTGTGTATGTGGTCCTGCAGTGTCCTGCAAGTAACTCGATCTGCTTTTTTCTACATGAATATGTTCCTAGATGTCTGTGAACACCCATAGAGTCAAGTGATTTTTATTTGTATAGCACTTTACTCAATACACATTGTTTCAGAGCAGCTTTCCAGAAACGTATGCTGTAATTTATGTACAGTCCTCTTTGAGCAATTTCACTGAAGAATGTCATTGAAAATCATGCCTTAAAAATGAGGCCTCCAGTGAGCAAACCAAAGGTGACTGTGGCAAGGAACCCAAAACTGCATAAGATGGGAGAAATCATTAGAGCCAGTCCCCCTCTGGCTATACAGCATGAATAACATGCCAGTTTTAGCTATGTGTAATACAAGTCTTGATTAGAGCTCCAGCACCCCACAACCCTACATAGGATAAGCAGGGATACATTTGTTTGCAGATTTGACTGCAACAGAGAGTGAGCCGCTGAAAAGCAGAGCAAAATATCTGTATGTGTGCATGTCAGAACACTGCCACCCACCGTCACGTTCCCCTAACTGATAACAGCAGTAATGAGCACTCATTGTAACACACAGGAAATGAATTGGAAACTCCTGATGAAAAACTGTATGAAAGAGATGTATGAGACACATCCCTGATTGAAGCTATTTCAGAGAGTGTTTCGAAATTTGCCATCACAAAAAATGTAAACATGTCCCACCTGTTCCATCCATAAATAATGCCCATGGTCTGTCCGTCACTATCTGTCTGCCTGAGATGCTGCTGTCCCTATAATTTGGTTGGAGAAATAATGGTCTGAAAAACTATTTCAAAATAACAAAACCCGAATTTAAAGTAACGTGTGAAGTACACTTCAATACTGAAATTACTGGATAGAATATAAAGACCACTGTCTATGTCTTCACTGTGAAAACTAGGATAAACTGAGAAATTAAATAAATAAAGAAAATACCAAAGTATCATAATTTTCATTGTAAAAAATAATACAACTGAGGGGCCCTGCGTCATCTTCTGAACAAGCCTGTGCGGCCCTGCGTGCAGTCAGTTAACACACACGGTTCCGTAGGATAGGCTTTATAGATATAGGAGTTACGTTTTTAAAATGTTGTGCATCAGAGTGAATCTATGATATGCTGACACACATCGCCGAAAACATCTTAGTTACTGATGTAATCTCAGTTCCCTGAGACCTTTCCAACGAGCCCAAGCTCGACCGAATAGACACCCGGTAAAGGGTTGGCAAAAAGTTTTCCCTTGAGATTTTGACTGGCTGTGTCTCCCGAACCCGAATACAGGTGGACTCAGGGCAAGTCTTTTCAGATGCGCCTCAACGAGACCTTTCCAAAGAGCCCATAGGGGCCATACACTCGCGGCAGGGCACGTTCGAAAGGTCTTGTCAAGACACTTCCGGGGACACCTGGCTCGCCTCTCACGCCCACACGGATCAGGAGATCCGACTTCCGCTGGAACTATTTCCCAAATGCCGGCACCACGGACTCATGACTGGTCTCTTTCGAAAAGGCTGACTGAGACCTTTCCAATGAGCCCAGCTCTCTAGCCGGCTCAAGTGGCACCGCAACTTCCACAGGCAACCTTCACTTCTTCCAGCCTCGTCCACATACTCTGTTATACCCCCACCTCCGGGGGACCCCCACCCTCACCGATGTACCCTTCTTTTCCAGGCACCCCTCACTACTTCTGGCCTCGTCCACATAATCTGCCATCCCCCCACCTCTGGGGGACCTCCACACTCACCGACGTACCCTTCATCCCCCGGCACCCATCACTTCTTCTGGCCTCGTACACATACTACTCATCCGGCCGTGCCCCAGCCCCGTCTCGAACGGCTCTCCTCGCTGGGTCCTCACGGACTGGTTATCCCGAGCCACCCGGAGTCCGCGGCGCTGCAGTATCATTATGTTTAGGGGGATTCTTACTTAGAGGTGTTCAGTCATAATCCCACAGATGGTAGCTTCGCACCAGTGGCTCCTCAGCCAAGCACACACACCAAATGTCTGAACCTGTGGTTTCTTTCGTACTGAGCAGGATTAGTCATCATCAGTAGGATAAAACTAATCTGTCTCATGACAGTCTAAACCCAGCTCACGTTCCCTATTAGTGGGTGAACAATCCAACACTTGGTGAATTCTGCTTCACAATGATAGGAAGAGCCGACATCTAAGAAACAAAAAGCAACGTTGCTAGTAACGCTCGGCTGCCACAAGCCAGTTATCCCTGTGGTAACTTTTCTAACACCTCCTGCTTAAAACACAGAAAGCCCGAAGGATCGTGAGGCCCCGCTTTCACGGTTCCTATTTATACTTAAAATCAAGATCAAGCAAGCTTTAGCCCTTTCCTCCCTGAGCTCGCCTTAGGACACCTGCGTTACCGTTTGACAGGTGTACCGCCCCAGTCAAACTCCCCACCTGCCACATTCCCCGGGGCAGGTTGCGCCCATGCATCGAGGGGCACTGGGCACTTGATGCCAGAACCGA
Source organism: Xyrauchen texanus (assembly GCF_025860055.1). NCBI lineage: Eukaryota > Metazoa > Chordata > Actinopteri > Cypriniformes > Catostomidae > Xyrauchen > Xyrauchen texanus. The sequence continues at coordinate 48,292,410 of NC_068286.1, forward strand.
GAGCCTGCCGGGGGCTCATCTCCCTGCCTCACTGGGTAAGTGAGGAAACGATAAGAGTAGAGGTATTTCACTGGCAGCGAACCCAAACGCGAACCCTTTTTCTCTTTTACACCTGTGAGCTCAGCTCCAGAAGCGCCCAGGGGAAGAGCAATTGCTGATATGCGAAGTGACTGGACGAACACAACACCGAAGAACTAGTCTGAATGAGTGGTGCACTCCATCTCCTTTTATACCCGTATGTCCGGGGCAGAGAGCGGCATACAAATTCCACTCGCCAATTCTCATTGGCCTCTTCTGAATAAATCAGAGATGATTGGGGCTCTCAAGAGTGAACCCCTAGTGTCACTACATCGACACAACATCACTTGTGTGACAGACAGGGAACATGTGATACATTAGAGAGAGCTCAGAGCCATGACAAAACAACCCTTTCCATATTAAATATTTATATCAACTCTTATATCAATTTCATAGCAAGATAATGGTGAGCAGTGTAAATTGAGCTGCACTGATATTTTTAAGGTCCAAAATGCACATAAAGGCAGCATAAAAGTAATCCATAAAGCTTAATCCATGTCTTCAGACATGATATGATAGGTGTGGGTGAGAAACAGATCAATATTTAAGTCCTACTATAAATTCTTCTTCCTCCCTAGTAGGTGGCGATATGCACGAAGAATGTGAATCGCAAAAAGCAAAAACAAGAGAAGAATATCAAAGTGAAATTGAAGATTGATATTAAAAAAGACTTAAATATTGATCTGTTTCTTACCCGCTCTTATCATATCGCTTCTGAAGAGATTAAACCTAATCAAGCCTCCAAGAGGGATAAAGGCCGACTGCGGAGGATTGTGGGGGAGAGAGAGATAGTTTATGGACATGTCCGTCATGTGTGTGTTTGGTTCAGTTTATTATTAGAATATTATTTATATTGACAAGCCGGTTCTCACCTCCTCCTTTCCATTGACTGCTTTATAGCTGCCTTTATGTGCTTTTAGGAGCTTAAAAGTTCTGGTCACCATTCACTTGCATTGTATGGAGCTACAGAGCTGAAATATTTTTCAATTTTTTTTTATTTCAATTCTGCAGAAGAAAGAAAGTCACACACATCTGGGATGTCATGAGGGTGAATAAATGATGAGAGAATTTTCATTTTTGATTGAACTACCCCTCTAATTTCACCAATCCTGTATTCTCAGTCAATTACATTTATTGCTATGATTATAATGATCAGTGCAACAATCCTTAATTTGAGGATGATTGTGGGAAGCAGAAAAGGTTGCCGAATAGGTGGCTGAAAATGATTGATTATGAGAATGACAATGATGATCTAATGAGACAGGAAATACATTTCTTAAGCCATGAAGTGCTGAAGCTGTCCTAATCCTGGGGGAGAGATTGGCCTCCTGTCTTCATGTTTAAGGGGTTAAGGAGATTAATCAATGTCAATGTCTGCTTCTTTGATGGCAGTAAGCTACAGACTTTCTGACAATGCCCAACAGAGCACCATTTTGTTCAGCCACATGTTCAAAAAAATCCCCTCCATGCCTGTCAAGCTGGTTGCTAGAGCCTTCCTTTCCAAGGGCTCTCACTCTGCTCCTCCCTGCTTGACCTATTATTTGATATTTGACCACTCTGTAGCAAGACACTTGCTCTTTGGAGCTCAAATGTCACTGGGACGGCTTGTCAGCTTATAGACACCTCTGGCTGACAAGTGATTTCATTTTAGTATGCTACAAGGCAGGGTGTACTAGGGGGCAGTGGCTGTGCCGCCAAAGCTGCAGACACTCCCAGACAGGCCTTGATGCAGTATTCATGTAAAAGTGGAGGAGCTACATTGCCAGCAAGGGAATATCATCACAAAACCATAATGAAAATATACAGACTTAAATCAGTTAAGAGACATTCTTGTTCATGCTGTTATTGAATCAATAAATTTGATTTAGGAATCTGATCAACTTTTCAAAGCATCCAGGGTGACATCTGTGAATCTTCTAATGGTAATATCCATGTTTTTACAGAGACAATGGTATCATGTTTTTCTTTTCCAACATGAACAATTATGATTTACAATGTGACATTAGTGTTCAGTGTAACCCTGTGATAGACCATGACATTTCCTGAAGGTCAGTGGACACTTTGTTCAGACTTCTTTCTGGGAAGATGAACTGAGGAGCTAATTACAACACTCTGCTTCATTCTGTTACCCCCAGACCCAGCAGCTTGACTTAAATCAGGGTGAAAGGAGGACGTTAGGACATCTGTTTGCCCTGTGCTTTGAGTGACATTGCAGCACATGAGAAGAGGATTTGGAATGGTGATAGGTGGTACAGGGTAGCAGTCGCATCATTTCTAGCTTTCACAGCCTGTTCAAAGATTGCAACTAAATGCTTGTCTTCTGTCGAGCTGACATGGAGAAGTGGGCGCTCAGTGAACCATGGCTTGGCTGCCACGAAATGACAGGAATCATTGGCATACATTTCAAACAGCTTGCACGATCCCATTAAAGTGCCACATACTCCACTTTAAAATAGACAAGAAGGAATCCACTTAGATAGAGACTAGAATGGATTATTGATCCCCCCCCCCCCCTCCTTCTTATTGTTAAGAACTTTGGAAAATTACACCGACACCTAAAGTGTATTGTTCGGAGATTAAGGTAGCCAACTAATATGGAAATCTATTTGACCCAAAATAAACCAAAATCTCGAAAGATACATCAACATAAATAAATACTGTACATTAAACATGAAATGAAGGATTTCAAGCCTGAAAAATATTCCATTACATCCTCAAACAGGGAAATACATATCAATAGGTCATCCCCATTCAGTGGTATGTATCCACATATCCATGTCAGGTTCCCTACACCCTTGTCTTTCTTTTGATCTTGTGTTTTTCTCCTCCATGTGCTCTGTCTCATGTTTTGACACACCCCTTCGTTTGCTTTGATATCTGTTCATTTGCCCCACCAGCCCTCCTCATTTTCCTCCCAATTTCTCCCCTTTATAAGGTGCGTTCGACTTCATGCAGCGCTGCGCAGACTGATCGGCGCTGAACTTGAAGTAGTGCATGTCGGTTAGAAGTTTTGTCTGACTTGAGCCCGCGCCACCTCCGCATCACTGTGACGTATGCCATCACAGTTCCATGACAGCGGTTGGAGAGCGTCTGGCTCGGCCGCTGCAGTTGCACCAGAGAAGCTGCTTGAGCTCTGAATGAACACAAATCTTATTCACGACTGGCCAGACTCACAACGTGACAACGGTGACATTTTTCATGGGCTGCATCCGCAATGGCATACTTCACAAACTCCTCTTTCTACTTCTGCTACGTCAGTCTATGACAGAAATTAGAGTAGTATGGTTGTTTATTCTGACACCTCCAGGCTCTCACAAATCTGTGTTTTTATAACAGTGCGTTTATCATTTTATATTATGTTTGTCATAGTAATCTCATGTTTATTCATAAAAAACACTATAAATGATTAAAAATACTGACTGCTTTATTACTATTAAAATAATGTGGGCTTTTATTGGACTTTCTCCTTGTAGCAGGCACTGTTTTAAGCAGCACTTAACCTTTTCAGATGAGTAATGTTTCTGGTTGTTATGTGTAAAATTCTGTATGTCTGAATTCAACTTCATCTGCAAACAAGAAAGCAAACATTGCACAATCTTCCATGACTGATGCAGGTTCGCGACAGGAATTGCAGAGTCCGGCTGGACCGTTCAAGTCGAACACACCTTTATTCTCCTTTGCTGTGTCTCGTTTCCAAGGCTGGTGCGACATCCTCAACTTCAAATGAGCTTAGTTTAAACTTTCATAGGAACAACATAAACAGTTTATTCACAATATACGTTAAAGCTGGAAATAAAGAGTTAGAATAAGTAGTTTTATTTATATAGCACCTTTCCGAAAGCTCAAGGTCACTTTAGACTTCAGAAAGAAAAAAAACATTTCATAATGTTATAAACGATACAAGACAAGAAAATGTAACTGAAAGTGTGCTGCAAACAGATAAAGTTTGGAAGTGGACACCCCCATGGCTTCCCCCACCCACCCTCCTTGGTCATTTCTATCTCCACTGGTGCCCCTGTGATGCCAGCTCCGCCCATTCCCTCATGGTCTGTTCTGCTGCAGTCCCCTTGGTCCATCCTGTACACACTCCCTGGATTGTTCTGTCCATTTGCACTTGGTCCATGTTTTGTGTCCCTGCTTGATGCCACCGGATGTGGTCTCTGCTCTGGAGCTGCCCTACTGGTTTTCCCCTCCCACCCTCCATTGGTCTGTTCCATGTGTTCCTGTTTTGCCGGTCCCCTCCTCATCAGTCCCGTCGGCACCTGCCTGATCAGTTTCCTGTCTTCCTGCACCTCCAGCTCCGGCCTGGACTGTTCCACTGGCACCACCCTGTTATGTCACCTGTCTTCCTGTTCCACCAGCCCCGTCCTAGACTGTTTGTCAATGTTTTCAGACTTTTCTCCTCCCTTCTATTCTTGTTTTTGTTTATTTTTGGTCAGGGTGGGATGCCTGGAAGTCGTCCTGTGGAAAGGGGGTCGGGATCCTGTCACCTTTCTTTGTTTAGTTTTGGTCTTGTGTGTGTTTTTCTCTGTCTCATGTTCTTGTGCTGAATCTTTCCCCACAGTTCCCTGTCCTGGTCATTTGTGTTTCCCAATGCTCTTTCTAGATCCAGTGCTTTGTTTTGTTTGCCAGTTTAGCTTTTCAGTTTGTGTTTGCTGTCCCGCTGACATCAGACTGGGGCTTTTGTTTTGATTTTTGCTTCTTTTTATAATTTTTTTCTTGTAATAAAAGACTTTTAAGAGTTTATGCCTGTCAGCACTTGGGTACAGTCGTGCTACTGTATGAGCAGTGAACAGAAGAGACTGTGCCATCCAACAGATGCCCAGCCATGGGCCTTGACTTTATTAAGGCAGAAGTCCCCCACTACAGAAGTACTGACCACAAACCTGACATTAATGTTCTTTAAAACACAAAGATCCTCACTGGGAATCTCCTCTCATCTATCATTCAGTCCCTTCTAATTAATGTCTTGGGGCTCTATGAAAGAAGCTTATATTACCTCCTCACAGTGAATGCTACAAAAGCGATTGTCTCATTTCCATCTGACAAAATGATGAAAATTGAATGTGAGCCTTAAGAAGATAAATGTGCATTTGAAGCAGGAAAAGTCATGTGCGCACACACACACACACACAGCGAGAGAGAGAGAGAGAGAGAGTAAAAACAGCTGCACTATATGGGAAAACACCAATATGACCTTTCTTTCTTTTCTTTCTTTCTTTCTTGTTCTCAAACTCAAATGATGTTATCAATTTCTTCTTAAAGCTAAAGTGTGTAACTTTTTCAATAACAAAAAACCTTTCTCCTATGCTAATCTGCCATATATAAGTCATTAATAGGTTCATTTTCTTGAAAACTGTAAACACTTTGTGTCTGTCGGCGATACAGTTTCCTCTGTTATCAGCAGTATTTCAGGAGTATATTTGTAAGGCTTTTACAAACAATGTTTATTTTTGCGGTTCCGTTTGGCGGTGCTAGTGGTGCAGAAATAATACTTTAAAAAATGTCTTCAATTTACTTCCTAAATCATGTTGTTATTATTATTATTATTAGCAATATTTGTTTTGAAATTAACTAAGACATGCTGAGCTGGTTATTGTAACTTCCTCTCTCCACTCGGGTCCAGTGACAGGATTCTATCTATCAGCTACACTTGACTGGGTCTCACTGACACTCAACTGTCATGCTAGCAGCCCTCAAACCATGGCCCTCACATGCTCTACAGACTCACCCAATTAACTTGCTTTCACTTGACACCGTGGCAAAGAGCTTCATAATAGGTGGTCAAGGTGCAGCATGTCTGCTTCGCCTATCGGACAGCTCACACACAGCGGGGCAGACTTTCTCTCAATCGCAGAAAGTCATGGTCTAGTTGTGGTGACATGGAGGGAGTAGCTAGAGTAATTTTTCCCCCTTTCTGGTTTCAGTTGTTTCGTATATGACCTTATGCAAAACCAAACGTAGACATGCATATGGTTTGTATTGGTGTATTTTTGCTTCCGTGTAAGACTATTATTGTGAATTGTTGCCTCCATGTTTCCTCATCAAATATATACTGTATGTGTTTAGATGTGTGTCCAATTATCAGTTAGTGCGAGATAAAAGGAATTTTGCAAAAATGTAAAATTGTTACTGTTTTCTGGTGTGGTTTTCATGGCCGTCACCAGGTATGAGGTCACTGAGGTCCGAAACTCTGTACATGTTCATATTACAAAATCACTGCCTGGAGGCGCAAAGGGACACTTTTGGCACCATTGTTTAGTATATAGAGAGTGAGTTATTATGATTAACATTGTTAATATAAGTATTTTTGTTACAGTTTGATGTGTAGAAGGTGATCAAACAATGCCAAATTAAAGGTGCACTCCTTAATTATTTCCCCATTCAAAACATTTGTACTTTTATAGAAATGAACAGTAATTTTGAAACATGTGTATCATGAGATGAGGACTTATAAACATGAGATGTAACCTCATAAAAGCTGGTTTATTCTACATGGAGAGGGTCCCCTAATGGGGGCAGCCATGTTGGAATCACATGACCAGCTGAATACACTTAATCTCAGTAACCGGCTTGTTATTGGACACTTTCACTCATGGATTAAATTAATCTAGGTGTCACTGTAAATCCAAGATGACACAAGAAAATTTGCACCTTTAATGGCCCCATCAAAGTTAATTTAGTTATCTCGTGAATTGGTATATAGAAATAAAAATGCTACAATATCAGACGTTTTCAAGAAATGAAAACAGCTGGTTCATTGATATTAGTTATTTAATTATCTTCCTGAAAATCAAAAAGAAAATACTTTGTGAACATTCATATTTGTATTCGTTATTCCTACTGAAAAACAACAACACATTTAATTAACAGCAATAACATGTGTTAACTGACCCGTAATAATTGACCCAGCTAGTCTGCAGTGCTAGACTAATATAGAGTGCTTCAATTGAAACCCAACTCATAAGCCTAATGAAATGGATACGATATGTGCTCATTAAGTTGTTATCATAAATAATATACCCTTAAAGTTACAGAGGATGTTGTGGAGTAGAGAAAAGCTCACAGTCATTGATAACAGATATCAGGACTACCTGGTGGCTGTGTGCTAGCTTCTCGTTCATCGGGTCTCTGGTTCTAACCTTGTTTTTTATCTTATTGTTTGTTTATTTATAATCTATAACTCTGCAATAAATTGAATGGCATCTATGATAATAGTATTCTGTTTGATTCTCTGTTTCAACCTTGGGACTGATATTACAAGGTCACCAGAACCGGACAGATCCAGCACCGTTCCTGCTTGGTGTTGGACTCCACTGCAATGTGTCGCTGAATGATGATGACTAAATGCAGCCGGTGCCAAACATCACTTCAGTCTATTATGACGGACTTCAGAGGATGAACTGATGCCAACTCCAACCATAAGACTACCTGTCTATATAAGTGCTGTATTCATTGTCAGAAGTGTACATATTAAAAAGCCTCACCTTTGAGCCTGGCCTCACGTGTCATCCTTTGGAGGAAATTGTCACACTGGTGCCGGTCCTCTGCTTGAGCCCGCATGATCTCGAAAAACCGGCGATCCTGTTGGTGGCTTTGATGTAGTGTCGCGAGGGACAGGAGGACCTCCGCCAGCTGGGAGGACTCTACGGGGCGACCCTTCTCCATGCTTGGACAACTTTTCTATTTTTCCCGGGTTTCAGCACCAGTGTGACAATTTCCTCCAAAGGATGACACGTGAGGCCAGGCTCAAAGGTGAGGCTTTTTAATATGTACACTTCTGACAATGAATACAGCACTTATATAGACAGGTAGTCTCTCAAACTTTATGTAACTGAAGCACACAGCAGGCATCTGGTGTCAGACTCTCTCTCTAGATGGAGGCCCTGTGGCTACCTTTTTAGCCACAGGGTACATAATTTAGCTCAGGTGTAAGCGCCCTTACCGCTTTTCTCTCCCGGACGGGCGCTTGACCACGCCCCCGCTGCCACAGTGTTATTAGAAGAAATGATGATGTTTCACAGTGGAAAACACTCGACTGTCCTAACTTATGGAGCGTGTTTCAATCATCTGATTTGAAATTACTCCACATTAAATAAAATCAAGTTATATTATATATTTACAAATCATTTATTTTAGGTTTTTATCTGCATTTTTTTACTGTCCCAAATTTGTAGGAATTGGGGTTGTATATTGTTTAAATCAAATTCAGGTTGATTGTCACGTCCCATTTTTGCAGCCAGTGAAGCATTGAGAAAAGTCAAAGGCAGTCGTTAAGTGTGACACCTTCCCTCCATTTTTAATTGGTAAATGTGACAGGCTCACTGACGAGGAGGGCAAGATTAGCGTATACAGTCATTAAGTGTGACACCCCCCCACCGAATCTGAGTTGCTCTGAGTCTGCTAGTGTAGAAACAGCTTTATGGAGTTTTGTGTTCCTGGCCACAGTCGCCAGTGATTTGCTCACTGGGGTTATAAATACAATTATTATTTACTTATTTCCTTAGTAAATTGTGTATAAAAAGAAATATCCTATTTTTTTTTAAAACTGCACCATGATGACTTACAGTATATACATTACAGTTTCATTTTCTGTAAAGCTGCTTTTGAAACGATGCGTGATGTGAAAAGCATTATACAAATACAAATGACTTGACTTGTCTGTTTTGATACATGTTGAGAGTAAAATACATAAAGCAGAATAACAAAAAGCTACATTTTCAATTGCACGAGTTATGTGTGTGCGATGGCTTAATGTGAATGGCCAAACGAAATGTCAGACCTTGGCACACAATTCTTTGAACATAGCTCTTGACATTCTGAAGTTTTTAACCCACAGCTGGTGTTTAAAGTAGTTCCTCATTATTCGCCAGAATAGTTTTGAGTGCAGCCTGCAAAAATCAGGAGTTCATCGCAAACTTGCCACAGATTTGCCACTGATCATTGTCATATGCAAATAAGCTTTACGGCAAATTTGCAGAAATTAGTCCATAGTCGCCAAAGGTGTGCTGCACTACCGGTGAAGAGCTGCAAACTTCAGGCAAACATTCGCAGTCAATCACAAGCTCATTTGCATATGAAAATAACACATGGCAAATTTACAGAAGAACTCGCAACTTTTTGTAAGGAGGAAGCTGACGAGTCCCAGGCATGCAAAGGCATTTCAGCACTCATTTTATATTGTGAACATTAATAATTGTATTCGTTAGTCATACTGAAAAAAATAACAACAACGCATTTAATTAACGGTGTTTCCTGAGATATAATTGACCGGCTAGTCTGTGATAGACGGACCAACTCCCTTCGGAAATCCAGTGACACTGGTTGTGACGAGTCTCACTGACCAATCAGTGATCTGCAGGATTTTGACATCACATTTAGTATCGGCTTGGCTCACTTGGATCTTCGACCGAGGTGGTACTAAAAGTCTACTTTCCACAGAGGAAAACCCCCCAAAAAGCGAGCAGAGTCCAGTTGAGTCGAGTTGTACCGTGCAGTGGAAAAGCCCCTTAAGTGAAAACAGAATATGATCTGATCCAAGAAAACAAAAGAATAAGAAAACTTGAATCACTGCAACTGACATAAGACTCAAGCATACTGTGCTACTAATTGAATTTCAGTAATGTTTTATCACCACAGCCTACCACTAGGTGTCAGACGTTACACAGCAACATTTACATTTACATTTACATTTATGCATTTGGCAGACGCTTTTATCCAAAGCGACTTACAGTGCAATTATTACAGGGACAATCCCCCCGGAGCAACCTGGAGTTAAGTGTCTTACTCAAGGACACAATGGTGGTGGCCGTGGGGTTCGAACCTGTGACCTTCTGATTAACAGCCCTGTGCTTTAGCCCACTACGCCACCACCACTATCAACAATGATACTGCCCCTTTAAAGGAGATGTGATTAGCTGCATTTCCACTGTTGGGCGAAATGAGGGCATGCTAGTGTGTGCCAGGGTTAGTTGCGTTCCCACTGTCACTTTTGGGGCTTATTCAGGGGCCAACAGCAATGGCCTTTGGCTCGCCAATATCCCTTGGGGATTGACAGGGGATTGAGGAAGGGTCACTGTCAAAGGCGGAGTTTAGCGAGATACTCCTGGAGTTTAGCGAGATACTCCTGCTGCGTTTCATTTAGGTTGACTTTCCTTGAAATTCTGACTATAAAGGAATTCCATTGCCAGATGTTTGGCAAATAACGTTTTAACAACCAAAACTGCAATGCTCCCATTAGCATAACAGGGGTTTGGCTGTCACCAGAGATGTCTCCTAGCAACCCAATTCTGCTATGCTAGCATTTGTGCTACAGGTGTACGATCATCAAAAGAGTTTAATTTACAGAGTTTTGTACACCTGTCTCTGCAAACATATGTTAAAGGGGTCATATAATGCCATTTTTGTACAAGTTAATATGAATCTTTAGGGTCTAAATGAAAACTTTGTATTATACTTTTATTAAAAATTCTCATTAGTATTTTAAGAAAACACTAATTTTACCTGCTCAAAAACAGCTCTGTTTTCAGCACGCCGTTTCAGTGCATATGACTTTAAATGATAATGAGCTTTGGTCACCCCGCCCCTCCGTTCTTTATACTGACCCTTGTTTATAAAGCAGTCTGGTGAAAAATTATTTGCGCAAACATGAACGCATTGACGTTGCTCGTGGGGAATATTCCCATCGTAAACAAAACTCAGCCACTGCGTCTTCAGCGGTTCAGATTTAGGAACATCAAAATGACTGCTGTGTTCATTATTACACCGAAGAACAAACACCACAATCGCTTAGGCACCATTCTGCTCCAGTGTATCAACAATGATGACGGACTATGATTGACAGCTCGCTCATGAGTGAGGGCGGGTCTGTGTTGACGGCTCGATGTGAGGCAGGGGAAAATATATAAGGACATTAAAACAAAAACACTGGATGGATTTTTATCATAATAGGATGGTTGTGTACAGGCACAGCCAACACACATTTCAGTACAATCAACTTGAAAAAGTGCATGTACCATTATATGACCCCTTTAAACAAGCTTTAATATCTTGTAATGATGGAACTGTGACTCATTGACTGATATAATTTAATAAAAATGCATTTCATCACTAACTTTGTACATCTCTGGGTGCAGAATGTTTGTGTGTCGTCACGCACCTGCATCTACTGTTAGTGAAACATTTCCGTTTAGATACACAATGGACAAAGCGGTGCCCAAAGGAAGAACTTTCTATGGTTTGAGATCGTGGACGGTGTGCTGGGACATCGTCCCGCTGTTAGAGGAGAGACCACTTGGGACACTATGGTAGTTAACGTTGGTGAGTTCTCAATGGTTACTTATCTTCCTAGCTAGCTAATGTTTACATACAATATAAACTTGATGTTCTAGATGAAGAGATAACATGCGTATATGAATTGGGTTGTGAAATGGTGTATCGTTTGCACCTGGGCGGCGTATTAAAGGCAGGTTTTAGGGCAGCGCTGCAGGGCTTTTGGCCCGATTGTGGGAATGCAGAGTCTCACTGCTCAAGGCTATTGGCCCCGGCTGACCAGTTTATGGCCCTGGTTCACACTGGCCAGATAGTAGAAAAGTGGCTAATCTGAAGTAAATTAAAGCAAGAGTTCATGATTTAATGTACGATAGGAGCGACTAGCAGAAAACGAGAATCATCAGCTTATTAGAGATAATCAACTTGTGGATAATCAACGTGCATCATACAGTATATGAGAGTTTACCATGATTCCCCAATACTATAATATATTCGGGCATACAACGCTGATATAAACAGATGTAAACAGTGTGACGCAGCCGCTATGCTGGCAGAACACACTTTCTGAATACTCTTGTAATATGAAACATTGCCACTTGAAAAGCAATTGTTGATGAATACGATGAACAGTAAATAGAGGAACATTGACATCAGAAAAACCTACACCCCGATGCTGCCAGCTATTTGTTTGACTATTGTTCCATCAAAAGTAGAATAAATACAAAACTTGTGTATCTTGTTGGATGAGATCAAGGTGAGTATCCAAACAATGAATAATCCAAATGTTGATCAACTGTTGCTTGAATAGTAATTACATAGCTGTGCTCTGCTTGTGTTCCCTTACAAAAACTGAGAGTTCACGGCAAAATTGAAGCAGATTCGCCACAGATCATTTTCACATGCAAATGAGCTTTGTGGAAAACTTGCGGCAAATTGTCCGTTGTTGCCAAAGGTTTGCTGGAGGTTCACCACTGCCAAACTTATGGAAAATATCTGTGGGAATCACAAGCTCATTTGCATGTGAAAATAATGAGTGGCAAATTTGCAGTAAGTTTGCAACAAGTTTGCGGAAAGTTTAGATTTTTTGTAAAGGTTAGGCCCACATGCGAGTAAGGCAACGCAGCAATGAGACACAGCTGCGGGAACTTTTAAGGCATACGGCTAGATCATGGTATATGTAAAGATGTGCTAAATGGCTGGTTTTGGCTGTTGCATTGCATCAATGTTTTGCACCGCAGCGGATCAGGAGCGACGGTAGAGAGGGGTCCTAAGTGTGTCGAACGTGTGACACTACCTTGAGTGGTCCCAATGCGTTAAAAACGTGCATTCGTTTATGCTGTGAACCATCAGATGCAGAGCAGAGCTAGCGTAAGTCTCTAAAAATGTATACTTGTCTTTCATTTTGTTGTTATTTAAACTTAAAGGTGTAACAGAGAGAGGCGAGTGAAGGTTTTAAAACCCAATTGCAGAATTTTCTTTATTGAAGATAAAATAATCTTGAGCAAATGTAAACCACAAAAGAAACAAGACTTAAAGCCGTGTCTCGTTTCGAAGGCTGCATCGTTATAATATAAATGATAAAGAAATATAAAAATGTGGAGGGAGATTGTTAAACTTTGCATTGCTGGATTCAAAACATGAGAAATCGAGCAGGAGAGTCCTGATGAAAATATATAGCAAAAGACCCTTCACACGGTCTTCAGTGACGAATCCTTTCCTCAGAATCATTTGGCATAAGAGGAAGTAATGTATAATTTTGTGTTTGAAAATAAAGCATCATTTAATTAAAACTAATGTTAGTATCAGTATACAGAATCAAAATAAGTACAGATACATGTTTTATATTTAGCATAACTCCGCCCACCACTGCTCAGACCAAACTCAAGACATCCAGGACAGATTTATTTCGGGTCAACTGCTGATCAAATGAAGGTGGGCATATATGAATTTTTCGGGATGGGGCAGAGGCATAAAACTGGTTAATGGGCTAGACATTTAGTGGATTATTGGATAACGAAGTGACTATTTGTGCTCCAATTGTCTGGTGGAAGTTCTTGTCAATGTATTGTCAATATTATTACATATAACCACCCCGGACCTCACTAATTTTCAAACCCTGGTTAGGGCCCTGGTGGTGGTAATTCCGAGGCAAATGCACTCAAGGAAAGGAGAGAATGTTTGACCCTCAACAGTGCAGCAGGGGTCGAGTTTCTTGAAGCATATCAGAGTTTATCAGAGCCTCGACTCTACTTTCTCTCACTGTCTCTTTCCTATTTTTCCCCCAGTGCCCACTGAAATTTTGAAAACAGCTACCTTAATAGGACTTCCTCCATAGGTGCTGCTCTGTCTGCTATCAAACTCTAAGGTGTCAACCTTGGCAGCTGACAGAATATCTTAGAAAGGTACAATAAAATGCTCACAAACCTGCAGCTAGCCAGGCTTCACCAATACTCTATTGCCTTTTCTATGGGTAACAAAGTTTCTTGTTCATGGCAACTATTTCCGTCAGTTTGATGGACCCTAATGACAGACAAAATCTTTTTCATTGTTTTAATCACTAAATTGGCCATGCTTCAATGCTAGGATGTCCTGAATAATCAGTACTTCTACCTATTAATAGTGGTGCTTATTACTGCTGCTCGCAATGTCTTAATTGCTATAAAAAATAAACACATAAATAAACAAATCACAAAAAAGAAAAGAAAACGCATGTAGATTCCATGTAAGTATGACCATACTGTGCTGTTTTTATATGAGAATCTTTGTAAATCATCACTGTCTGTGCGATCACACAATGTCAGTGTCTCGCTTCCAGAACTCACAACCCTTTCTTAACTAAAGCATGTCATGTATGTCAATATCTGTATACAGGAGGAATGCAGCAAATATTATATGAAGTTCATAAACTGATAAGTTGACTAACCCACCCTGGGAAATATTAACAAGAATGTTTTAACCTGAAAACGTACGGAGCTAGAATTTCGAAAGGAATTATTCACAAAAAATGATTCACATTTACAAAATAAAATTCCCAATTTTAATAACTTTTTAGTCATGGTTTTCAATGATGTCTTTAATGAAACAGCTCTAAGAGTACTTTAAGATATTACACACATTATAGGATAACTTCTGTAAAGCTGCTTTGAAACGGTGTTTTCTGAAAAGCACTAAACAAATCAAATGACCATTTATCAAACAGTATTATAAATCCTTATTTAATTTTAAGCTCATACTCCAGGTGTCCAGGTTCGATACTACAATGCCACATTGAAAGTCATTTCTTAATTCATTAAGAATCACATCAAATCATTAAAAATTAAAATGCAGCATATTTGTTTTAGAACGTAATGAAGTGCACACCTGTTCATTCATGCAAGATCTGCTGAAGGTTATGTCAATGCTTCAATAAACAATATCCATTAGAATTTTAGTCGAACATTTCCACATTTAGAAAAATGTTGATGGAATTTCGAATACTTCATATTTCTTGACAAAAAAAAATCTAGCATGTTTTCCAGTAAACCATGCCGTCGGAAAAGCATTTAGCTGTGAAACTCTCTCATATGTGTGTTATAACTTTTCAGAAATCTATGAGGTGCTAGAGTGATATTTTCATATTGAGCTCCAAATATTGTTCTATTTTGGGGGTTACAAATACATTGATGGGGGCTCCCACACAAAGTTTTGCTTAGGACCCCCAAAAAGGCTAAGACTGGCACTGCTCTCATAGCATCACATTTTATTTGTAAATTGACCAGCATCAATAAACACATATTTTATGTCGTTTGCTCACTGTCATCCTAACTGCCGGTGTTCCTGTCTGACAAATGGCCCTGTGAGGAATTTGTCCCATTTGGACTGTAGTTGTCTGTCTCTTCAGGATTTTATCGTTGAAATCTTAAGAGCTGACCTTCTGCTCTCAGACCCTCTCGACAGAGGCCCTTCCGCTTCCCTCTCCTCCTCTTGTGGCTCCGCCCACACCTTCTCCAGCTGCTCCGCCCCTTCTCCTCCAGCAGCTTCGTCCGCTCCTCCTCCTGAGTTTCCCATGGCTCCGCACTCCGAGTCTTCCACAACTGTGCCCCCCCAAGTCTTCCACAGCTCCGCCCTGCATGTCTCCGTGTCTTCCAGAGCTCTGCTCCCGAGTCTTCCACGGCCCTGCCCGCTCTTCCTCCTGCATCTCCACCCGCTACTTCTTCTGAGACTCTTCCTCCAGCAGCTCCACACATTATGAGTCATCTGAATCAACGCGCTCAGTGGCTCCACCCACTCCACCTCCTGAGATTCCTGTGGCTCCGCCCGCTCCGCCCCCTGCAGCTTTGCCTGCTCCATCTCCTGAGCCTCCCATGGCTTCATCTCCTGAGCCACATACTGCTCCACCCCCTGTGGCTCCACCTCCTGAGACTCAAGTCCCTGTGCCTACTACGGCTCTGCCCACTTCTCCTCCAGTGGCTCCACCCGCTCATCCTCCTGAGTCTCCTGTGGCTTCGCCTCCTCTGATTCCTCCCCCTGCGACTCCATCCCCCATTTACAGTTCAAATGTCTCAGACAGATTAAAGATATTATAATATAAATATTAAAATCATTATTGTTTATCAGAAATTCAGGGGCAAAGGATGGTTTTGGCTAATATTTATGTGCCTAACGTTGATGATCGGGGCTTTTTATTGATCTTGAAGGGATGTTGCAAGCCGCTGGCACCCCTCATGATATAATATTGGAAGGAGACTTTAATCTGTTGATGGATTCAGTCCTTGATCATAGTGAAGCAAAAGTGTGTGAGCCCCCGAAACAACACATATGGTAGGGACTATAAATGTTTTTCATCAGTCCATAAGATTTATTCTAGAATAGCTTTTTATTATATACAAGTCCCTCATTTCATCAGTTGTTGATTGCTCAATTGAAGCATCTTAGTCTCAGATCACACCCTGGTGAGTTTAGAGTGCCACAATTTCCGGAGTGGTGTGCGGAGATGGGGAGGGTGGCAGCTTTTGAATAGATGATAGATAGAAGGCTGGGGTTGGGGGACTTGTTTTTCAGGAAGTGGGGCAGGTATTTGGCAGTTTTGGGGGATTCTCGGGAAGGGTTAGGTGTAGCTGGAATAGGAGGCATTTGCATGTCAATGGAAAAAAAGTCAGAAAATTCTATGAAAAAAATCAAATCAAATCAAATAAAAAACAAACAAACAGGCCATGTCAAGCCCCTGAATTTTTTTTTTAATAAATGTAATTTCAAGTAATCTTTAACTAAATAAAAGACTGAATTGAAATAATTATAAAAATAAAATATTTCGTTTTGTATTCATTTTATTTTGTAAAACATTACAACATTTTATTTGATGGTAGTTTGTTATGAAATTGAAATGTTTAAACTATCCATACAAAATATTATGTGACAAGCACTAAACGAAACAAAATGGGAGTTTGTAATAAGAATATGGTCCATAATATGGAATATAGCAGATCAGAAAAGTGTGAAGTGTAGTTAAAAATTTGTTTTGTAATCTGATCTTTACTGATTTTATTTTCTGTTATTCTATTTCATTTTATGAACATTAATACATGAATTCATGTCACAACACATTAAATGTATTAAATAATTATACTGATTTTATATAATTAATGAATCGGGTCCTCTTTTTGGCCCTGCTTTTAAAGGGTTAATAATATGACAACAAAATAACCCGTTAAACAGGATCTCTTTGATCGGTTTCTTTAGTTTCGACACAAACTAAACTTATTGAGTAAATCTCTCCATATCTTTATATATTTTAACTGATTGCAGTATTGGTAGATATAAACAGAATATAAGCCAAATGAAAAGAGATCGCGTACAGCGCTTTATTTCCGTGTTTGTTGATCTGCGAAAGTGCTGTGCTGAATCAGCACGCTGCTGTGTGTCAGCTGATGCATGATGGAAGGAAACAGGGATGAAGCAGAAAAATGTTTAATCATCGCCACTAAAGCACTTGAACAAGGCAATACTGAGAAGGCTCTGAAATTCCTCAACAAAGCAGAACAACTATATCCTACCGAGAAAGCAAAAGGTAAATTATAAATGTCTAATTTTACAAACGGCATAGCGATGCCAGCTGAAGATATGTTTCACCTGTTTTAAGTGGCATTTTCAAATATCAGGAAAAAAAAAACTTCAAACGACTAATGCAGAAAGCTAATACACACACACACACACACACACACACACACACACACACACACACACACACACACACACACACACACACACACACACACAATCAATAGACTAACATAAACACAGACGAGTATCTGATCAAAAACACACATTTCGTCAAAGTGGTATTCTACAGTAAAATGTAAACGACACCTATAATAGACAACTGATGTTTCCAAAACAATCATGATAGCCTGTTTGTGTGTGTGTGTGTGTGTGTGTGTGTGTGTGTGTGTGTGTGTGTGTGTGTGTGTGTGTGTTTGTTTGTTTACTATATACTATATATATAGCTTTATACAAGAATGACATCATTTCCATGCTGCTGAGAATTATATTTAATATAACATCTTTGCTATCTGAAGCAGTGTTACTGCTGACGAGAGCTGCAGCAAACGGGTGATCTCATCTGCAATCTTTTTCAGTTTTCTCTCTTTCTCTCTCTCGCTCTTACACACACACACACACACACACACACACACACACACACACTGTGGAAAGCAGCACAAGCCTCCATTACTATTTCTAAAGTGACGTTTTTGAACTAGCAATGGAGGCTTGGGCTGTATCAAAGCAAGACCGTAGAAATCCGAAGGAAGAATTTACACTCAGAAGAGTGACTATAAAACCCTGACAGGGGTGTCAAACTCAATTTCAGCCCGGGCCACTTCAGCATTATATATGCCCTCAAAGGGCAAAATTGTCAATAAAGCATTGAATTGGAAGTTGGGATGTATATGTAAATTATTATATTTACAGTAACATCTGTAAGAAGATTTCACATCTCTTGGGCAAACAAACCCAGTTAAATTTTCCTGCAATCATTTATTATTATTATTAATATTATTATAGAGACCAGATTTACACAGAAAGAAAACTGATAGCTTGGGTCATAAAAATGATGGGAGAACAGTAAAGAAGAACAGTAATTTATTTATTTACAGTAAATCTGTGTTAAATGTTTGTAAGGTATATGATGTGTGCTCTTTTATTTAATGATTATTTTCATGATTTCTCTGTTGCTGTTTATAATGGCTGGGCTGTTTAACATGGTTTTAATGTAGTTTAATCACTGACACATTTGAAGTTTGGGTTAGAATTCACATGTGGTTCATTATCCTTCCCACGCTTGACACAAGCGATGTTTATAATGTCTGCACAGCATGTTGCAGTCCGGCGAAAAGTGCATCTGCCCTGTGCTCACGCAACTCTTTTTCTCCATTGATCCAGGCAGCAGTTAGCGCTGTTGATAATGATGTGCGCTGTACGGTTTAGAGTGGTAGGCGAATGAACGCACCTTCTCTGCGCTCACGCCGCTTGACCAGAGTGGATTCTGGGTAGCGCTGTTTTGTTTCGCTTTTGGAGAGAGTAAAATGCGCTCATTAATATTCATGGAGAAAGTGCTAACTGATTGGTCAGTGAGACGTTCCATTTACCTTCCATCATTCATTTTAGAAATCAGCTTGCGGGCCACATGAAATAAGGTGTCTTAAGTCGTGGTTACTGTGGTATAAAGTGGAATCATTGAAAAATAATGCTCTGTCGCGTGGCGCCATGCGAGGGTCGGACGTGTGAATGGTGAGCTCTGCTAGTTTTAATACTTTTATGTATTAAACTGATGAGATTCGATACACTCTGAATCTTAACTGTTCTAGGAATACAATATGTAAAAGAATTCAAAGTCCTTGGGCTCTGGAGACATTAAAAGACACTTACGTGCTCAAGCTGAATCCCCTGAGCAGCAGGCCGCGATGCTAACCAAGGAGGATCTTGCTGCAATAAGTCGATCAAGCACTGCCATGGAGACGAAATTCACTGAGTTAGTCACAAGAGTGACGGATGTTGAGAAACGGATTGATTATCTGGAGTCATCGGAGAGGGAAATAGCTGCTAATCCATTAGCGAACAAGACAGACTTGGAATGCATTTTGGAAAAGTTGGAAGACCTTGAGAATTGTAACTGGTGAAACAACGTCCAAATTGTTGTAATTCCTGAGGTCGAAGAAGGTCAAGATATGGTGAAATTCCTAGACGGGCTCTTCCCGAGTCTGCTCGACATAACGGACCTTAAGCTGGAAATCGAGCGAGCTCACCGGGGAAGACAGGGACACAACCTAACTGAGTATAGTTGCTGATATTGTGCATCCCTTTATGACCACGGTCTACCCATCTTCTAATGGCCACTTCCTACAGGATAACGTGCCTTGTCACAAAGTGCACGTCATCTCAAATCGGTTCCAGGAACACGAGAACGGGTTCAATGTGCTCCAATGGCCTCCGCAGTCACCCAGAGCTCAATCCAAAAGAGCCCCTTTGGTATGTGTTGGAACGGGACATTCATGGCATGAATGTGCAGCCAACAAATCTGCACAATCTGTGTGATGCCGTCATGTGAGCGTGGAACAGCATCTCTCAGGAATGTTTTCAGCACCTTGTTGAATCCATGCCACAAAGAATTCAGGCTGTTCTGGGAGCAAACGGGGCTCCTACCCAATATTAGTGAGGTGTATATAATAAAGTGGATTACTTTTTATTTTTCAACCCATTCTTGCTGATCCCTCCAAGATCATTACAGATTATCCTAACAATTTTGACAACACCTCATCTATGTTAGGCAGGTAGATAATGTTACTGTGGTGATGAGATTAAATCAACAGGATTCACAACAGCAAAGTTCAGTACATCACATAAATACAAATGGTTAACTTTGCAAGGCATAAAAACACATTTACAAGATTAACAAATGTAACATTTAACCAGAACGCAGCACTGGCCCGTTAGTGACCGTTTCATCAACCGAAATCTCACACTTGCCCCGTACCAGAGGCCCATCCTTCATATTGAGCCCTGATATGCTTCATAGAATGCTCTTTATTTTGCTGTCTTGTAGACATTTAATGTAAAAGTGCAGTTGTCTCAAAATGTGTCGTATCCTGCAATGCCGCAGTACCCTTCTGTAGTTGTGTGTGGCCTTGTGGAACGTTCATCTCAACTAAAAATATTTATTTCAGTTAAGGGTGGGTATCTTGACTTCGATAAAGTTTCCTAAACTATTCTTTTTCGATACTTTGGTCGAAAAAAAAAAAACTCTGGAGGAAATCTATGAACACCGGTATTACCGCTGGATGGACGCTAGGTGCTACTATGGGATCATTTTCGGTAAACATGGTTAGGGTTACACAATGAAGCAAGACACCTTGATTTCAAACTTTGAACTTTTTTATTTATTTATTTTAACTAAAAGTTCAAATGAAACCGGAACACAATAAGTGCATTTAAAATGTGTCGTTCAACTTTCTGAAAGA
Source organism: Xyrauchen texanus (assembly GCF_025860055.1). Taxonomy (NCBI): domain Eukaryota; kingdom Metazoa; phylum Chordata; class Actinopteri; order Cypriniformes; family Catostomidae; genus Xyrauchen; species Xyrauchen texanus. The sequence continues at coordinate 48,313,253 of NC_068286.1, forward strand.
CGGTTTTACAACAGTTGTGAACATTTCTCTGGCAAAGATTCATCCGTGTATTCTCTACCCGTCGGGTACTTCATTATCCAGGAAAATACATCACGTGTGTGAATACATTCGTTTAGTTCCTTCTTCACGATATATATATATATATATATATATATATATATATATATATAGATATATATATATATATATACAATTACATCGGAAACCTCCGGGCTGAGGGATCAGTGAATATTCTTGCTTTAATGATTTCACATTGAAAATTAAATACATTTATTTAAAAAATGAAAAACTTAAATCAAATACATTTCTAAATTCAAATTGCACTCCAAATGAAACAAAAAAAGCAAATAAAACGATGAAGTGATCAAAACAATAATATATATATATATAAAACCACCTTTTATTTACCGTTAGACAAGAATCTGTCTAAACATGGAGGCGGAAAATGACTTGCATAAAAACATTTATGAATGTAAAAATAATTATAGAGATGATAATAATCACTGAAATATAAATCATGGTTGGAGATAGTTTGTATTATTTTACAGGCTGCAGAGTTGCGTTCACAATAAACTGTTCTGTGGAAATAAAGTGAACTCAAAGCAGCTCCTGAGATGTGTGAGGTCATTTACACACTCATAGATGATACAAATGGGAAGTCAGAAACAAAGTGTGAGATCTTTACATGCGTGTGTTCCACGAGACCGCACGCCTCCGTATCAGCGCATCATATATGCCCATATACGGCTTTCTGTCATCTGTACTTAATAATAAAGAGTGTTTCTTCAAACGCATGTCTTTGTGTCTACGGTCAAATTAGTTGTAATATTAATTTGATAATAATAATAATTTAATAGATATATGTGAAAACGAGCCAAATATCATCATGACCTGGTCAAAGGCATCAGCTGTTGATCACTCTGAGCATCATCGATCCCCGAGAACATCGTCTGTCGGCTCAATCCAAATGTGCATTTCCCTCTATACATTAATGTTCAGACAGTCTCCTCGCTGTTTTCCCGACACATTCAGGATCATTACCGCTTTTCCCGGTGTTGCTGTGGCTCACTTCGTGCATGTGCTTGTAAAAATGATAATTAAAGATTATATAAGATTATTACGGTTCAGTATTTCTCTGTAATGTAGAACAGTGTCAGCAATATTACTGATGACATCCTCAGACCTGGAACTCCATTTACTGATACTCGTGTTTTTCCTTGTTGCCTAAACAGCCAATCACCGCTTGAGATACATGCTTATCTCTGACATGACGAGATTAACCCCTTACTGTACGTTCACACCAGAAGCGGCGAGAGCGTCAAAATTTGCTCTGGCTGCCCTGCCTTCGACGCTCGTGGACGCTCTGACGTAGTTGAAATAGGCGGCAACGTTTGTTCAGAATGCTTTGTTTTGTGAACTATATTTAAAGGGGCCGCAATTTAAACATCCAGACATGTCGACCATTTACTTTTTGCCGACCGATCACAAGTAGCATATCCTCATGAACTCTTTAAAATGTGAAAATAAGAAATCGATCGATGGCAGAAAGTAATTAAAATTACAGTTGTTTGTTATCAAAATAAAATACATTTGTAATAATAACTGTGGTCTTGGTCATATATTACAGGGAAACCCGTCACGGCAATAATTAGTTTCTCCTCAATTTTATCTTCGGAACGAATGTTTGGTGGGAACCAAAGTTTACACGGTTGTGTTCACTAGACTTCGCTAGAGCGGAGCACTTCTACATTACAATAGGTTGCCGCCGAACCGCGTCACAGCTCATTACCATAATGTTGACAGCACTTGAACTTCCATCTGACGCCCACACCGCCCAAGACTCGCCGCGCCGCTTCTCGCTGCTGAGCGACTCTGGCTGTCATTGAAAATGAATGACTTCTGGTCGATTTGACGCTCTCGCCGCCTCTGGTGTGAACGTACGGTTAGGTATCGAAATTTGGTACCGAACGAAAAGACATTATCGAACTCGATCCCCAGCCCTAATTTCAGTATTTTGTTCCAGTCTGTTGTTTAAGGGACTGTAGGTGACTCTGGGCTGTGCAATAAGAGGTTATCATCAAATGTAACTGGAGGCTCTCTCTATATATCAATGCTAATGCTAATGAATGCTAATGTTATAGATTCAAAGTCCTCAGGATTTATTTGTACATCAGAAAAAAACATTGTTGGAAAGTTCAGGAGATTTCTTCTGAAATAAGTGTTTATTTATCAGTGGTGTTACAGTGTTTCCATCGACCTCAGCTCATAATTGTACTTTGTTGGCAGTCTTGTTGGAAGCACTGATGAGGAATGGTACATCGGCAGGGAATAGCAGTGCATATTGCCGGAAGGCCACAAATGGAATGGAGAACGGGACCCAGACCTGTAAAAAGAATCAGGACTCTGCATCTGCAGATTCAACTAAAGGATTTACCAAGGAGCAAGCTGATGGTGTACAAAGGCAAGTTTCTCTTGGTCTTTATCTTCATGTCATGTGCTTCCCCTCTCACAGCGGCGTGTCATTCACCCGTAGATATTACGTTGGTCTCAGATAATGGCAAAGTGTCTGAACCAAATGACTGTAGACTTTTTAAACCTGCAATAAAAATCTCGTTAGCATTATTGTTACAAAGGAAGCAAAGCTTTTTATTAAAATTTAGGCAAAATATTCTAAACCTTATTAAATAATAATTTGGCATTCTTTGAACACATGTCACTGTTACAGTAAACCGTTTGTGGAATGACATCACGGCTAGTCGAATTCAACTCGACGATTGGCCTCGACTAGTTGTCTGCTAAAAATCAGTAGTCGCGCAACCCATTCTAGTCCATCGACCAAACGACTCTTGCTGCCGCGTGTATTGCAGCGGTAAGGATAAAAAATATAAGTCACATGTGAAACTTGGTAAACTTCTTAAACTCTGCGTGTCCGTTGGACGGGGCCAGACGTGTGTGATAAGTTTAAGAACCATTTAAATGAGTTGAGAATCTGATCTTTGATGTTGATGTAAATATATATATAACTATATATATATGTTTTTCACATAGCACTTAAATAGACAAGTCATATATCAAGTGAAAGCTCTTGTTCAATGTGACTGTAGTTTATTTTGTTGTACTTGTTACTAGGGATGCACTGATATATTTTAGACAGGTGTGTATCGGTCCGACGAGCCCGATCCAAATCTGATACTGTGTGTGTTAGTCATGGTCCTTACTGTCCAAAAATTACATAAAAGAACCGTTAAAGCACAATTAAAGTAGTTCATATGACTCGATCAAAGCCACTTGAAGATGTCATAGCTCTGTGAATCACAAAAGACTAATAATTAATTAATTGATAAGTAAATGTATAGTAAGTGCAGCTCCAGCGCGTCAGTGAACGGTGCTGCTCTGTTGACACACACACATACACACACACACACACACAGCGGCTATTTATATCCTTCACACGTGAGCAATATTTGAGCGCTATTCACAAACAACATCTCAGATGTAGATGCTCAATAGTTCGGTTCACTTATAATATGTATTTAGAACGGCACCGGAGGAGCATTTGAACACAATGTGAATAAGAAGTGAAATAAAAACACACACATACAGGACGTCCTGCAGACTTCAGAATTTCAAAATAAAAGCGTGAGGGGTTAAAAAGTGCATGATTTTAAAATAAAATAAAAAGTCAATAATAATAATATTAATAACTATTTATTATTGTCACAATTAGTAATTTTTTTTTTACAATTTATAACAATATTTTAGTTGAGTAGTTTCCAAAAAATAACTGAATGAAAAGTGGACAACTAAATTAACCAAAAAAAGAGATCCGAATCCTTTAAAGTCCAGATGTGAGCTGAAACATTTTCGAAGAAAAAAAAAAATGGCTTCTTTTCTACTGATGACTTCTGCTGGAATTACTGCTAATTTTACTGCTACATTATCCAGTATTTAATAATAAAGTGTTTCTTAATAATCTATACATTTATATTGAATAATGTGTAGTTAGAGGTTTGTGTATATATATTAAAGAGTTCAAAATTATTTCCACACAATAATGTAAAGATATTCTAAACTGATTATGCAGAAAAACGGATCGGCTGATACTGAGATTTACGTCTCGGTTCATCTCTTGTTATTACCAGTTTGAATGATTATCAAAAGAATCATGAAGTGAAAAATGATCTCTGTCAGACAAAGAAAAGCATCTCATGTCTGCTCTGATCATTGTTTCTTCAAGCCCCAAGAAGCCACAAACTCCACATCAGCGCTTACTGAAGCTGTCGTCTTCAAAATGAGCATTTTATCCTCGTCTGTGAGCTTGCTTGGTTAAATAATCCAGTTTAATATATCAAATGCCCAAAACAACATTTTCAGTCTAGCAGGATAAGCAATAATGGAGATAAACAAATTATGTCATGCGTAAGTAAAAATATGAACTGTTTTTTACATCATCACAAAGCTGAGATGAACACATTCAATTAAACGATTGAGGTGATGAAAATAGAGCGACTGGTTTGAGTTCTTCACAAGGATCCACATCAGATCTGTAATGGAAGGTGGCAAACGGAAAAATCTTTATTTCTAGCACTTGCTGCCATCTAGTGGAATTAAATCATTAAAAATTAGACCATATTGATTGATTTATTTTGCAGTTAGTCCCCTGTTTGTGTATATGGTGTGCTTTTATATCTTGTGGGAGAATTGTAAGAAAGGGTTAGTCAGAATTAAATGGGCTTGAATAGGGTTATTTTGATTTGACAATGAAGATCAAACAATGCAATAAATGAGCTGTAATAGCATTATAACATTATTTCATCTTGACTCATTATCATGAAAAGGTGTAAGACTGCAGCTTTAATATTTGACCAGTTTAAGTTAGAAATGTGATGTGTGTCAGGAGTGCATATCAAACACGATAAATCAAAATGAGAAAGGAATGAGCACATTTCCCGTTTATTTGTCATGACAGTCAGAGCTTCGGTAATCAATGTAGTTTATTTGGGCTTTGAGTTCAACAGTGTTGCACATTTACAGAAATATTGATATGTCAAGGTGTAAAGTAGCTAAAAGCTAACAGAAGTGTTTGATCATATTTAGCTTAGCTTTGACTAGCTGCAGGCGTTTCCCCTCCTTTAGTATAAACACCTGTGCGTACTGTATATTGAGTGACTCAGAGCAGCACATGTAATGTTCTGAACATTATCAGAGATGATACAGTGCAATACTGATATGGAGAATGTGTAACGCTGTTGATTGTGATGTTGAACACATTAAATATATTTATTTCATAGTGATCTTTTGTGTAAATGTGTTGTCATTGATCTTGTTTATCATGTCCTCTGACATCATTTTCATTGAGATCTTCAGCGAAGTAATTCCTGCTGATCCTCTCGTGAGAAGTGACTCATGCTCTCTTGCTCCATGTTGCATGTGATTGGCTGTTCGCTTCATGTGAACACGCTCGTTCTGATGATAAACTCCGGATCAAACTCTGACGTGATATAGAAAGTTGATAACAGTGTCTTGAGTCCACTTTATCCTAATAAACCCTGATTGGATTTACAAAATCTGGAATCTGGAATTTGTTCAGCTGTTTTTGTGATGCAGGACACTGGATTAAGCTCTTTTATAATCGCTATCGTTTCTAACAGCATTAGAAGCTGTGAAGGGGGAATTGACACCGGGTATCCTTATAGATGGATGACCTCTTTATGTTGGTGACCCAGCCACAAACGTCTTAAAGGAGGTCTGAACTTGACCTCCAGAGAAGCTCATATTTTCCATTGAACTCTCTGACATCCTCAATATGGAGGACATGGAGTGCCAATTAAAAATGAAGAAATAAATTATCAAAATATTAATTTGAAAATAAAAATATGAATAAACCAATTTACTGTATAAAAGGAGAAATTGAAATTTGTCACATTGACACATTTAAATGTGTTTAAGTCATGTTTAAATTAAATTGTATGTAACAATTAAAGTGCGCATTAATAAATCATGTATTTAATTAGTGTTTAAAATGTAATTAAATGTAACAATAAAATACCACAATAATAATTTATTTTTGGGTTATGTTTTGATTCTGTTTGTATATGTTTTGCTGTTCTTTGTTTAATATATGAATAAAAAAAAAGAAGGATTTTTAAATGCACGCAAAGCGTATCTGAAGTTAATGGTCACTTGTCACCGCTGCTAATGCCAGCCACGCCCCTCCTCCAGCATGCGCCCTGGAAGATGCAGTCAACAGAACGAGCTCACAGTCCAAGCCGTAAAGGGGAGAGCAGGGATGTAGCGCAACGCTTTGACATTTTACCTCAAACATCTATGTTATTTTACATTTATGCATTTGGCAGACGCTTAAATGATTTACAGAGCACTTATTACAGGGACAATCCCCCCGGAGCAACCTGGAGTTAAGTGTCTTACTCAAGGACACAATGGTGGTGACTGTGGGGATCAAACCAGCAACCTTCTGATTACCAGTTATGCGCTTTAGTCCACTAAACCACCACCACTCACATGACATGTACTGCCATTATCTGTAAGTGATGTACTGTCAATTAAATGTCAAAATAACGATTCTGCTACAATGAAACTGTACACAGTAAAATTCACCAAAGATTGGAGAGACTCTGATGAAGAACACAGATAAAAGTTGTTGTATGCAGTCACGGCTTTACAGGAGAGTGGCAAAGAGAGACACTATTGAAGAAAATAAAACCTCTGCTAGAGTTTCCCAGAAGGCACGTGGAGACTCTGAAGTCAGCTGGAAGAAGATTCTATGGTCTGATGAGACCCAAATGGAGTCCAGACACTATGTTTGGCATGAAGCAAACACGGCACATAATCAGAACTACACCATCCCCACTGGGAAGCATGGTGGTGTTAGCATCATGCTGTGGGGATGCTTCTCTGCACCCTGGAAGGCTTGTAAAGGTAGAGGGTCAAATGAATGCAGTAAAATACAGGGAAATCCTGGAGGAAAACCTGATGCAGTCTACAAGAGAACTGAGACTTGGGAGAATATTTGTTTTCCAGCAAGACAACGATCCCAAGCATACAGCCAAAGCTACACAAGAATGGTTTCAAAACAACAATGTTAATGTCCTGGCGTGGCCAAGTCAGAGTCCAGACCTCAGTATCTGTGGATGGACTTTAAAAATAGTGGTGTAGGGGTCTAAAGCACAAAACTGGTAATCAGAAGGTTGCTGGTTCGACCCCCACAGTCACCACCATTGTGTCCTTGAGTAAGACACTTAACTCCAGGTTGCTCCGGGGGGATTGTCCCTGTAATAAGTGCACTGTAAGTCCCTTTGGATAAAAGTGTCTGCCAAATGTAAAAAATGTAAAATTAATATATTTGTTATAATGTGTTTTCACTTTACATGAAAGAGTCTTTCTATTAATCAATATCTTAAAAAACAGAATACATTCACTGTAATTCAGTGTTGTAAAACATAAAAACTTTTAAGGGGGTGAATACTTATAATAGATACTGTATGTGATAAAAGTAGCAGTAACTCATAAAGCACTTTAATGGCAATGTGTGTTTAATGTGTGTAGAGCGACTGTTAGTCCATAAACATGTTTATGAACATGTGCACAACACAATTAAGACTTTATTTGCAACATTATAAACATTCATATTCAAAGCAGGTTGGTGTGAAAAATACAATCTTTTTGAAATGATCATTCCAAAGAAACAAGTAAAGTATAACAGTAGTTCACCAAAAACTGCTCTCTTGCCTTCTGTGTATCCTCGGCTGGTCCGCCTTTCCCTGAGCATATTATTTTAATACAAATTACCTTACTATATTATAAAGGTGCACACAAAATGTCTTCAAAAGGAATGTGATATAACTGAAGTGGATGGGGTGTCCCGGCTTTATAGGAGCGGCTGAGGGAAGGTCAGGCAGCACAAAGCATTTACTTCAGGAGAGTTTAGGATCCGGCGGTACCACAAGCACCGGTGGAGAGGGAAGCAAATGGCAGCTGTGGGCTTGCAGTCAGAGTTATGGGTCGGGGGGCTCATTCTTCCTCCGTGCACGATGGAGGAGGGCCGTGCTCAACATTTAACAGTCAGTCCATCTTACATCTCTTAAAGGGTCATCACGAAACCCACCGCGTGGAGCCCCAGTTTTTCACACCTCAGACTATACCCCAAGTGTTGTTGAATCTCGCACCTTTTTGTATTTATTTCAGTGTTTGCCTTTCTTTTTACACAACTCATTTTTTCATTTTATTAATCAGGATGTGACCTCTTGTATAATGGGCAATAAAATGCCCAGAGTTAACAAAAAACTGCATCAAAGGCAACACAAATGTGCTGACTGGAGCTTTATACACTATTATTGGGCCGCTAACATTCAAAAGATTCTGTTCTGCTCTATTACCCTCCGATAAGATGAAGAACAGTCATGCCTACACTCCAGCCTTCAGGCTTTCATATACTTCAGCGTATATATAATATACTCCTTAATATAATACAATATATTGTTATTTAATATACCTTTTTAGCCTTCTCATTTTCTTCCAACCCCATTGTTCTTTCCACCCTTAAAATCGGGAACCAATTCCGTTCCCACTGTAAATGTGTCCGCCTCTTTCTTTGGACCATCACAGAAATCACATTTTTTCGCCCTTCTACTATCGACTTGACCTTCCTGAGATGGAGTGAGAGAGGTCTTGCCCATTTCCAGGACCTTGATACTTAAGATACATAAATTAAAGTTTTGAAAAACAAAACCTGCACAGAGTACAACCTTTCCAATAAACGTTTTTTTGTTTGGCAATATCTGCACATACGCCAATTTCTTATCTCCCCTTTCCGACCTGCCCTGCTCATGCGACTGTAGCAGCTTGGGAGAAAATCACTCTTTTAAAAAAGAAAAGGGCATAATGGGTTTATGATCTAATATTGTCTGTGGACAGTCATGGCCTTGCTAGGATTCAGTCAAGATTGGAGGAGGAGGAGTTTGGGATGGATGTAGGAGATCACTGAGATAAATTCATCATCCTGTGCACGCTCGGGACTCTTCAGTTACCCAGAATGCAGATATACACTGGGACTGATGCTGTGATGGGTGTGCTTTACTGCCCCACTGATCACACAGTTTCTGGTCCTGCCCCTCTCTTAAACATGTTAGACGGGAATGTTCTAAATTCTTTCTGAGGTTCTCCGGATCATGATTGAGAACTCCTTTAATTGGAATTTTGTTATTCAAGCAGAAACTTTAACCACACGTCAGTCTGATGTCATGCCGGTTACCTCACTTCTACCCGATGTAGGATTGTATTAGAAGTCTACTGCACCACCATCTGTAACCTCTTGACCTGAAGATGAAGAAATCTAATTCACATTAATAGAGTGATTGTGGGATATTATTCAAGGTGGCAGCTCTTCATTTTCTGGGTGCTTCAACAAAAAATAAATAAACGTTCATAACTCTGTACTTGCCAATCAAATATCAGCAGATAACAACTTGCATTGTGTACGGCCAATCATTATGATATTTGGCATCCACTTATATGTTGCCATAGTTAGGCTGTATAACAATGTATTTTTGAGAATCGGCCACAAGGTGGTGCTATAATGAGCAGTTTCACTTTATTGCTAAAAGCCCCAGAAGCATGTGGGCTAGAATCACATTTTGTGCTTCTATAATCCTTCAGTGCCCACAAATCATGTTCATGTGGATTTCTATTGACACCAACGTTTGACATTTGACACTAAAACTGCTGTGTCCACTTCATCCACTGGATCTCATGTAAACTATGATTCTTTTGGTCATCATCTCTTCATATGTGCTTGGACCCTGATAATCACCGCCTGCGGCTATATTTAAAGCTTGGAACTGATCCTAGGCCAGTATTTACGAACTGTGTTATCCCAGAGCAGCAAACAGATTTCCTTATAGATATTAATACATTTATAACTGCATCATGCCAGTGGCGCCTGTTTATGATGATAAACAGTTGTTCGAATAAAAATGTTTGCTGTCTTCAGCTACTTTTCATAATAAATATCTAAATATGTTTACAATGTTGCCCTGTATGTGTCCTGATCCTTGACGTTGGCGTGTTCAGTGTTTGTTTGACACAGATGTTTTTACAAGTTGTTTGTATTAACCTCAACATGTTATTTAAACTTATATTTGTGATTTGGATTTTAAAATGCGCTGCTGACTTTGCATGTGGAGCAGAATCACAAATCCAGTGGAACAAAAGATCACTGAAGCTGACACCGGACCGCTGTGGGGACTTGCTGAAACTCACACATGACTCCTGAAATGTATTTTCAGCCCTCCCAAAATCATCTGATCATCTCATTCTGCAACAAACAGAAGGAAGAAAAAGGAAATGAAAGATTGTCGAAAGTCCATCTATAACTTTATCTAACATTCACTCGCTCCATAATAAAATGCCCCGAACTCTCAGTGTCGCCGACCTGAATGATGGCCAAGACTTCTGATGATTTTAAGAGTATTTATTGAGTCTCAAAAGATCTTTGAAATATGGGATCTTTTACATTTGTAAAATCACCTTTTAACTCGAGCAAATCACCGTAAGAGCTGAATGATAAAACAAAAATGCAAAACTAGATGTCTCATTAGAGTTAATTACACCTGTAACTGATTAGCATCCTGAAACACATCAAGTGCAGCAAGACTTTTTCATTTTTTACACCAGAAGTGCCGTGGAATATTTTTGTAAACGCTTTCAACAATTTTGTAGTTTGTCATTGCTGATTTGCCCCACTATATCACTTGCAATGGTTTTCCCACTGACATCCTGACTATTATCCTCACTAAACCAATGAGTGATCTGATTTCATGCGATCTACCGCATGAAATCACAGGACACGCTCTCCTTTGCACATCCATGATCTGTAAATCAGTGGGATGGTGACGGAAAGAAAGAGAAAATGTTGTAGAAGTGTGAGAAAGGAAGTGAAAAGCTGATGGGGGAAGTAGACGGGAAAGACAGTTCACTATCTTTACATTCTGCAGCATTTCAAAGTCTTTGTGATATACTGAATAACATTCATAAGCATTGATGACAATTCTGCCCATATTTGACTGTTAAAGCCGTTTCTTTCTTTCTTGTATGTGTCTATAGGATAAAGCGGTGTAAGGATTACTATGAGGTACTGGGTATCAGTAAAGAAGCCAATGATGAAGAACTGAAGAAGTCCTACAGAAAACTTGCTCTACAGTTCCATCCTGACAAGAACCAGGCGCCAGGAGCAACTGAAGCCTTTAAGAGTAATGCCCATTCTCAAACGCCATATCAAATATAGATGCAGAACAATAAAAAGTAATGAATGTGCCCTTGTTCTCCAGAGATTGGAAATGCTTACACAGTGCTTAGTAACCCAGACAAGAGAAAGCAGTATGACATGAGTAAAGGAGAGGAGTCCAGCAGTCACAACGCTCATGGAGGATTTGAATTCCACAGAGGCTTTGAGGCAGATATTACACCTGAAGATCTCTTTAACATGTTCTTTGGAGGCAGCTTTCCTTCCTGTAAGTCTTTATGTGTGTTATTTCCCTCCAAGTGTGTCCTGAAACATCTGTACATAACATTAACACAAGACTATCACAGGTAGACACATGAATTAGTGCAGCAGTGAATAAGAAACAACACTGTGCTCATTCTGTCCTGACTGAAGAACGTCCGTTCATCCGCACTTTACTATCAGAACCTTTAATATCACATTGGAGACATTTGTATCTTAGGTGGTTATTTTTAATAACAGCTGATAATTGCAAGGATTCAAACCTGTGAATTGAAATAAGCCTCCGCAGTCGCTATAAAAGTATTTTTAAAATCCTCATCCAGTAATATTAAACGACTGTGATTGGTCCATCTTGGCCAGCGCAAGTAACGGGTATCACGTGACGGCGCCATCTACGTGTCGCACTGTTTCGGTCGCGGTTAGGACCTCTGGACAATCATTTACACATGATTAATGATACTGATGAACTTTACCATGGGAATAAAAAACTGTCCATTCTGCCATCATTTACACGCTCTCGTTATTCACAAGCAGTTTGACTTTTGTTCATCCATTAAACACAAGATTGAGGGATAAGAGGATCGTGTTTGTGGCTCTCAAAGCTCCAAAAACCCTTTAAAAGAAGCTTATAGTCATCCATAACACTCGTGCCTTAGATTTCAATTCTTCTCAAGCCATATGATATTCTTGTGAGAGGAATAGACCGAAATGGAAGTGTTAATCTTCACTCATTTGAAGTTGTTTCACATACGGCTTGTTTACGTAAGCGCTGCGAGCGCACATGACATCATGAGCGCTTCGGTCTGTCGAGAGCTGCACGCAGGACGTGCTGCAGTGTCAGACGAAAGTTTAAACAAGGCAGAAAATAAAACCGTCAAACAAAGAAGAGCATTTTCATAGGATATCCGCACACTTGTGGAATGCAGTCAGTTTGATTATTATTGTAATATAATGCTTAATAATAATAATAATAATCCAATGGTGAAATGCTCATCTCCACATATGTCCGCTAATATCCAGCGTCTGCGGTTACTTTAGGTTTATTTTGTCATTTGCTGTGGACAAACATATTTGGAATTACACAAATGTGCAATTAAATTAAATCTGGAGCACTTTAATGTAACGCATTCAGCGCACGTTAGTGAATCGCACACCATTTAAAAATGTTCATGCATGTTCCAAGACAGGCCAGAGTGGGGCACAAATAAACCATATGATGTGTGTAAACCTCTGTGGCTAAAAATAGTGAAATAAACCCGTAGTGAACTTCTGAAGAGAGCGGATCAATCATCGGACAATTGTGTAATTAACCGCGAGCGCTCATGATCATCGATAAAATACAATTAATATTGCAGCTCTACTTTTAAATGTGATGTGCAAAATATTGTTGACCTGAAAATCTTGACAAATTGTAACGAATTTCAAGAAATGAAATCTGATTTAGTTTGATATATTAAGAGGCCTCATGTGTGCTGGAACATGATTTTGAGAGTTTAAATCTGGTGTTCATTAAAGCGTGCAGGAGTCAGTAAAACCATTTATCAAGAATGTCGCTGATCTTGATAATCAGGAAACCATTTTACCAGTTTGCACACGTCAGACATCATGTGCTGATTCAACCAATTTGTTATTATAACACACTTAAAGCATAAATAAATGGGTATAAAACACCTGTTGTAAAGGTCTTTGAATGGGGTCTGAATGTGTGATGTTGTGTTTCTGCAGCAAGTAACGACACCTTCACTAATGGCAGAACACAACACAGTCATCAGACGGACCAAACCAGAGACCGAGCGGAGGAGAGGGGAGATGTATGGAATATATATTCAATCAATATAAATGCCATTTTTATTGTGCTGCTGCAGACATGTTAACTCCTTAGAGAATGTGTCCGGAAGTTTCTTGATTAATGTTCGTTCTGTCATTGAATGTTTTGAAGTAACACACAGATCATGAGTGATGTTGGTTTGTCGTCTTCAGGGTGGATTCTCCATGTTTATTCAGCTGATGCCCATCGTTGTGCTAGTCCTGGTGTCAATTCTCAGCCAGCTGCTGGTGTCCACAGCACCCTATAGCCTATACTCCAGACCGTATGTCACAATGCATCATCATGCACCCTATACTTATTATACATGCCTCAAACCATCATACAAGCAATACTCCAAATTGTATGTAATGACTCCTTTTATGATAATTTTTTTATTTAATTTTAATTGAACATAGACAGAATGGTTTCCAAAAAACCTACTCACCAAACACCCCCTAGCACGCCCAATCCCCATTGGTCCCCCACCTGTGGTTGTCAGCATGTACAAAGTCCTGATAACACTTGCCTCACATCACCTGTACACCAGACCATATGTTATATTACCTAATAATATATACTGTATTATTGGGAAATATTTAAGAAATATCACACGAGCAAGAGTGCGAATGGCCCTACATCAGCACTGCTGAGAGAGAGAGAGAGAGAGAGAGAGAGAGAGAGAGAGAGAGAGAGAGAGCATGTGTGATCACCTTTTGCCACTCCCAAGCAGAGATGCTGTCAGCTTTCTGAAGATCAGCTTTCTCAGTGGTAAAATGGCGCCCAATTGGGGGTATTTCTCCCCATTTCCTGTAGCTGGTGTGCTAGAGACAATCACTATAGAAACTGCAATCTTCTCCGCCATTTTAAACCGCACACATTGTGTAAATAATCAGTCGGTTGTGTCTCTCAGCTGTGATGAGCCCTAATGCTGAAGTTGGTCGTTTAAATCATTTTAAAGTTATTTCCCAGCTTTAGTCATGTAGTAGTAATACGAGTGATCACGAAGAGCTGTTTTATTTAGACACTAGCTGACGCAGATTCACTTCATGTCTCCAACTCCTCATATTATCTTTTGCCACCACCTGCTGGCTAACATATATAATGTCACACAAAATACATGTTAAAACAAAAGACAAACAGTAGCTCTTAACACATCTGCACTGCTCTTAAACTATATATACTGTGATCTGAAACCCTTGAGCCTTCATTTCATTTGACTAGGGGAAGACATCGCTGTTGCATATTAAATTAACTTTTTATTTGGAATTACGTGACTGTGAAAATAAAGCAAACTTTGAACAAGGGTCTTATATTCTGCTGGCTGTGCACAAGAATCCTCCGTAATATCCTCCCACAGAACTCTACTGTGTGCGGTGTGTGTGCGGTGTGTGTGCGGTGTGTGTGCGGTGTGTGTGCGGTGTGTGTGCGGTGTGTGTGTGTGTGTGTGTGTGTGTGTGTGTGTGTGTGTGTGTGTGTGTGTGCTGCTTTGCTTCCTGTCTAGTATTAACTGCTTTAGTTGTCCAATCAGAACCTCATTTGACCTTTAGTTTAGTTCAAATGTTTTCATTTGTTTTGTTGTGGTTGTCATGGACCAGCGGTGATGATTCAAGGTTTTATCCTCTTCTAGAAGATGTTACATCATCAGTCTGATGTATGTGTCTGATTCAATAGAGGACGTTTGAATCTGATTGGATGTAAGGAATCGATTAGACCGTGTTGCGAAAGCTCATCTCAATGAGAACGATTTGCAGCCTTCAGGGTCTGACATATACAAGAAAAGGGGTTATCCTTCCTAAACACTCATTTGAGTATTCTGAAGTTAGTTGGAGTCAAACATTATAAGACTGTTATTTCTCCCATATGTTGTGCTTCTGCAACTGTTTAATGATGTCATGTCTGCTCCTTCACATCCAGGTCCACAGGACAGACTGTGAAGAGACAAACAGAGAACTTGCATGTAGACTATTTTGTCACAAGAGATTTTAAATCTGAATATAAGGGCTCGGCTTTACAAAAGATCGAGAAGAGTGTGGAGGAAGATTATGTGTCTAATGTGCGCAACAACTGCTGGAAGGAAAGACAGACGAGTATGTGCCATTAGATCATCTTCATCACTGCCAGCTGATTGTTTATTATACTCTGAATAAAATGTGTTTGTCAGTAAAGAAAGCTGCTGTTTCATCCGTGTGATGTGTTTCAGAAACAGACCTGCTGTACGCCGCTAAAGTCTACAGAGATGAGCGACTGCGGCAGAGGGCCGAGAGCATGAGCATGGACAACTGCAAAGAGCTGGACAGATTAAACAGCCTGTACCGCGGAGGATGAACCTGAAACTAACGAACACTTCATTAAGAGACACAAGATATTTATGTAAATGTGTTTGTTTCTACATGAGGATAGAAGAAAAATATATGTAAACTAAAGTTAGATTTCTTAGATTTAAGATTTAAACCAACTTCCAATATCTCATTTGTTTACCTCCGCACCATCAATTCTGTTAAAGAAACAGTTTACCTGTCATTATTTACTCAGCGTAATGTCGCTTCAAACCCAAATGACTTTCTTCCATGGAGGAGACTTTGTACTAAAGTCTTTACAGAGTTTATTTGCCATATAATGAATGTAAATAGTGACTCAAAAGAAACCCACAGAAACTGTAACGGACAATCACATCATGTTCCAAGTCTTCTGAAACCATCCACTGAAATCATTAATGAATCGCCCAAATCAAATATGGCAGGAAGATCAAACCTCGCTAGTTCTCATCGTGTCTCGTCACCAATCGTTGCGACACCTTTCCTGTCTTTGCTGAAATGCTAACATGTGAAAATAGGGCTGTGAATTAAAACATTTGAACTAGTTTATGAGTTTCTGTGATTAATTGGGATTCAATTATTGTATGTGAAACATTTTAACAAACAATAAAAATCACCATCAGTATATTTACTTTAACCAGTTTAATCATCATTTTTTAAATAAAATATTCAGGTGAATTGGACACATTTATACAGGCATTAATCTTTGATTGTGGACATGCTGTAATTATAATTTGGGCACAATCTGCTGTTTTTAGTGCTCTTATAATAATACGATCAAATGGCAGATTCAATTCATATCAAACTTTATTGGCAAGAGAAACTTAAAGGGACAGTTCACCCAAAAATGTAAATTCTGTCATCATTTATTCACCCTCATGCTGTTCCAGATGTGTGACTTTATTCCTTCTTTATGAGCATGAAAGTAATCCACACGACTTCAGTCGATCAATTAAAGTCTTCTGAGGCAAATCGATAGGTTTGTGTAAGAAATTAAATAGATAATTTAAGCATTAACATTTAAAAAGTGCTTCCTACCGGCAGTTGGTGCATCACGTGTCTGTTGCGCGATGTAAGCGGCGCTTATTTACAACAGCGAGATGAACGTCACGTGAGAGTTCAGCCATTTCAAACAGCATCTGGGCCCTGGACATTAATTGATCGACTGGAGTCGTGTGGGTTACTTTCATGCTTCCTAAATATGACTTTTGGACCGTCAAACAGCAGCAGCCACGTTTACTTACATTATAAGGACCTACAGAGCTTCAACAGTCTTCTAAATACCTTCATTTGTGTTCTGCAGAAGAAAGAAAGTCACACATCTGGAACAGCATGAGGGTGAGTAAATGATGACAGAATTGACATTTTTGGGTGAACCGTCCCTTTAATAATCCTAATAAGAGCATCAGTGTTTCAGCACTTCATGCTTGAACCTGTAATAATATACAAAACATATTATGAATAACAGCACGTAACCTAGTTTAGAACTGCACACATGAAGCCTAAAACATCAAAGCGTGTATCGAGACAAATATAATTCACATACTAACTTCCAGCCTAATTCATGTAATGGGAAATTGCAAACCTTATTAAGATATTTTACAATGTTTCAATTGATAATTATTCTGCTGCCATGAAGAATTCTGTTAAATATTTTAGTTTTATTGCCAGAAGAATATAACATAAGACACAATGATATACATGTAAATTAATTCACATTTAATAAATCTGTTTTAAGTACTTAATGTTAACTTGTTCCCTCTGTCCATTAATGAATGTAGTAACAGACGTGACTGCCCTGTTTTAACAGAACACACGTGTTGCCCACATGTCACAGTTTATTAAAGTCATAAAACAGTTATAAAAGCTCAAATCTATATGAATTCATCTTAAAATGATTTTCATATAATATTTAATGAAAATATTCATGAAACATACAGTAAATGATCCAGAGAAGCCCTCATGGATGTGCAGCCTGTAATTTAAGGGTTTACACAGACTCTGTTCACACTCAATACCATATCCTGAAAATAATGTTCATGGAGGAAATACAGTAACTCTACAATATAAAATACAACATAACCAATTGTAACGTTATTAAATGCATTCCTGACACATGTGAGAACACGGATCAACTCATGTGCACCTGCTGTGTAAATGACATTATCATTCGATTGTGTGAGATAACAATGACAACTTGCATTAACATTAATCCAACATTTTCTTCTCCGTTATAGTTTAATGTTGTTAATGAATACAATCGCATTGTAAAGTGATGCTGAAAATACTGAATACTTTAGAAGCAGCAGTAAGTCATGAGTATAATGATTTTACAGCTCCTAAACGTGTGCTTTAACATTTTAAATTGTGTCCACAGTCATTTCTGTTTCTCCAGGTGTCTGGATGGGCAAAAGCTGCCATTTTCATTTTCATACACACTGATGCTTTCCAGCATCTGCTTCCATTCACAGAGTTTCAACACATTGACAGGACCTTCAGCGTTCAACATCTTAAATGTTAATTACCATCAACAACATGCTGCAATGACTTACAGTCTCTGATTATAAGAGTTGGGATTGTCACTGAGGGTCATTGATGATATTTCTGATGGAGAGATACATTTACTTTCAGGTTTTATTGCATATATAAAAATATATGATGTATTCAGATACCAAACCGGTTTCCCTGCACCCACATTTGTGTCTTTTGGTCCATGCAAGTGTGTTTACTATTTATTATTTATTTTAAACAGCCTGTTAGAAACATTTACACATTTATTACAGTTCAAATGTAAATAAATATGTAACATTGAAAAATGAACAAATATTTTGAATTTGTTTTGAGACACTTATTGACACTTTAACTTTGTATATTAAAATATTGCTTGACCTGATGATTCCCTACAAGATAAATATTACCTTTTTAACTTTATTACGGACCCATTTTGAAAACATTTCAAGTCTAATATGTCAAACTAAATTTAGTTGAGTTAAAAATACTCAAAAAGCTGATGGAAATAGTTGCCTGTTTTTTTTGTAAAACGTGTCAAATTTTTTTTTTACAGTGTTTAAAAATAGAAATATGGGCTATTGGCATATAGACTATGACTCTTGACATTTTTGGAAGTTGCAATTGTTTGAATATTCGGTTAATGATGCTGGCTCATAACATCAGTGTGTATGCATTTTATATATATATATATAACCTGATTATAGCACCTGCTAATGATTCATCCATGCGCTGACTGCAGCTGTTCTCACACCATTCTTCAGGACTTACTGTATGTATTCCATAAATATATATATATATCATATATTTATAGATAGGTATTCAAAGCACTGGCGTTCCACAACGGACAGCAGATGAATTATTCCAAAACATTCACTAAAATAAAGATTAACAATTCTAACACATGCAAGTTTTACACTATCACTCATTTACAGGTAAACAGGATTCAAATCTATATTTTCCGATATT
This sequence comes from Xyrauchen texanus, assembly GCF_025860055.1. Taxonomy (NCBI): domain Eukaryota; kingdom Metazoa; phylum Chordata; class Actinopteri; order Cypriniformes; family Catostomidae; genus Xyrauchen; species Xyrauchen texanus. The sequence goes on from NC_068286.1 coordinate 48,332,373, forward strand.
AGTATATAAAAAGGAATATACATCACTACATCAATTGTAAACGATCTAAAAATGGCTGTCTCCATTTCATGATTTTAGGAGTGTTTCACATTAACGCTCGGCTCATGCGGGCTTCAGAAAGAGCAATAAGTGAGGAACAGAAAAGTATGGTTTGATACAGTAAGCATGAGTTGAGCCTATCCTATCTGAACACGAGGAAGCACAATTAACAAAGAAATATTAGTATCTTTGTCGTTTGCTGCCAGGTCCATCAAAGTTGCCCCCAACTGGACTTCCTCTCCCAAAGCCAGCTGGCACAACCACGCCAGGAACTGCTGTCTGCTGCTGCTGCTGTTGTTGTTGTTGTTGTTGTTGTTGTTGCTGTTGCTGAGGAGAATCAACACCAGGCCGCCCACCCGCAGACGATCCCATCAGAGGAGATCCTCCTTGGGAAAACCGCTCAATCTATATTGCAAAAGAAAAAAGAAATAGGATGTTTGTAATGAGCATGTGTAAGCCATATGCATTTCAGATTATACAATTCAGATTTTATGCCTTACAGATATAAAACGAAAATGATATGGACTATAAATTGCTGAAATACCTCAATAAAGCAGCACAATAAAAAAAATAAAAAAAGGAAAATAATGTTAAAACATCCCACACTGAATTTTTCTAGAGACGGATCAATGCTATATTTTGAGACAAGTACGAGAACCTTTTACATATTTGCCAATACAGATGCGATAGTTTATAGGAGATGTATAAGAGATGCATAAGAGATGTATAGGAGATGCATAAGAGATGCATAGGAGATGCATAGGAGATGCATAAGAGATGCATAGGAGATGCATAGGAGATGCATAAGAGATGTATAGGAGATGCATAAGAGATGCAAAGAGATGCATAGGAGATGCATTGGAGATCTATAGGAGATGTATAGGAGACGTATAGGAGATGCATAAGAGATGCATGGGAGATGCATTGGAGATCTATAGGAGATGTATAGGAGACGTATAGGAGATGCATAAGAGATGCATAGGAGATGCATTGGAGATCTATAGGAGATGTATAGGAGACGTATAGGAGATGCATAAGAGATGCATGGGAGATGTATAGGAGATGCATGAGAGATGCATGGGAGATGTATAGGAGATGTATAGGAGATGCATGAGAGATGCATAAGAGATGTATAGGAGATGCATAAGAGATGCATAAGAGATGCATAGGAGATGCATAAGAGATGTATAGGAGATGTATAAGAGATGCATAAGAGATGTATAGGAGATGCATAAGAGATGCAAAGAGATGCATAGGAGATGCATTGGAGATCTATAGGAGATGTATAGGAGACGTATAGGAGATGCATAAGAGATGCATGGGAGATGCATTGGAGATCTATAGGAGATGTATAGGAGACGTATAGGAGATGCATAAGAGATGCATAGGAGATGCATTGGAGATGCATAGGAGATGCATTGGAGATCTATAGGAGATGTATAGGAGACGTATAGAAGATGCATAAGAGATGCATGGGAGATGTATAGGAGATGCATGAGAGATGCATGGGAGATGTATAGGAGATGTATAGGAGATGCATGAGAGATGTATAGGAGATGCATAGATTAGGCCAATTATCAGGAGGAGTTTGCAGTAGTGTGAGTTTATTATTAATCTTATTATTATTATATATTCACGTGTTTGAGAGTATTATTTCTTGCTAGGTTAGTTAGGTGTACTGAACTCCTGTTTGTTTTCATGTTTTCACCTCTCTAAACATTTGGGCTCGCCACGTGTAGTAGATTTGTTGTGAATGCCAAAGACGTCTTCTCGCTCAGATCAGCAGCAGCGCTTGACCGCGTTGGCAGGTTTCATGCCAAATTGGGCTAATTTGAAAACACAATTGGGGTTTAAAATCAAAGAATTGCAGGTTGTGTTTTTGGGATACTTTACACATGGACCGCGGTCAACAAAAGTCTGACGAATGGAAATGTCTTATTCATGTATAATGATTCCCGGATTGAATATCTGGCAACCGCACCAGCACATCTTAATAATCAGTATCACTACAGTCATAACGTTACTTCCACAAATATATTATTCGCACGGATTGTTTATGTGTAATACATTTATGCGGCTTCTGTGTAAAGACGGAGTCTCGTCCACATCAGAAACTTGCAGAACTGTTGAGAAAGAGCAGTTATTAACAACAATAATACACTACTACTATATGTAGGTAAATAAATCTAGAGAAAGTAACCCTACTGATAAACAAAAGGAGGAAAACAGACGACGTATATCAGAGTCCAAACGATGACAGAAAAACATGTTAATAACAGTCACACGTGTGGGCACACAGGCATATTCATATTATTTCTCTTTTTACATCTCATATGAAGTGATTCACAAAAAATATTAAATAATTGTTAACAATAAAAACAAAAAAAACAGGAGTAAAAGAATTAAAAGCACCCAAAATAAAAGAGTTGGTAATAAAAAAAGATAGAAAACTAATTACTTTAACATAACACTGCATTATTTAACCAACTCTTAATCAGTACAAATGCACGCTTGCACTAATGATATATTGCACAATTATTATTATTATTGTTACGTCCAAGGACGTATTCATTGTGTGTCTGTAACATACCAGGAGTGTTATGTGCATGTGTATTTTTCTTTTCTCTCTCTTTCTCTTTTCTTTTTGTGTCTTTGATAGGATTAAGGGCTACCACCTGTGCTCGTTAACTCGGGAGAGCTGTCCGCGCACTGATTGGTGCGTGATTCCTGAGGAGTTAAATAAAGCAGCAGAGAAAACTCTGAGAAAGGGGGGAGAGATATCGCGGCGTTTGGGGTTGTTCCGCTCTCCAAGCCCAGACAAGCGAGTGCTGGTTGCGCTCTTTGGTGTGTGTGTGTGTGTGTCACAATGTGTGTCCTAGTGTGACTTGAGCTTACTTTTTTTATTCTCTTCTCCTTTTCTTTTTTTTGTATGATTAGTTAAGAGTTTGTGGGTAATATAGGGTGGAGGATACCCATAATTTTTCTCCTGTTTAAAGGTTAGTTAGGGAGTGAGGGAAGTTATTTGTTCTTTTGTTTTGTTTTCTGTTGTGTATAGGTAAGTTAATGTTATTTCCCCTTTTAGGTAGACGTTATTTTGTTTTCTTTTGAATTGGGCCCTCCTCCCGAGGTAATACTTTTTGTTTTGGATTTATTTGTAATGTGTTTCCCCACTTAATATTAATTATTTTCTAGCTTCGGCTAGAGAGTAGAAATAGAAGGCAGACATGCCATTTCAAGGTGAATGTTGTTTGGCTATTTTGTGAATCTGGGACTGGAGAGCTGGAGATCCTCAAAGTCTCTCCACTGTTTGTTCGTCGTTCCCTATTTTACCCCTAGACAAAAGGGGAAAGACGTAACATTATTAATTCATAATTATTTATTATATTACTACAATTAATATTATATTTTACTATACAGTTGTAATATATTTCTGTTGCAATTTCTGGAACCTAGCTTATTCTGAATCATGCTTTTATTCTGCCATGAGCTTCTTCTGATGGATAAACAGTTTGCTACATGGCAGTGTGATAGTTTAAGTGCAAATACTGTGGTTTCATTATATAAATATATTGTCTACATGCAGTATGTGCTTTACAGTGGATTAGTGCTCTCCTCTGTCATCTCATACAACATGATTGATTATTAATGTCTGTGGAGTTTCCAGTGTACGAGCGATCGGCTTCACACTTTCATTTAAAGCACGCAGCTCAAATACAGACTAAGATTGCACCCTTTCGCAGTTTAATAGTCACACTATACATGATTTAATTGATTGTCTATTTCAGTGTAAAACAAATAACAGAGCACACACTCAGATAACTGTGTGAGCATTTGAAAGCAGTCGTGTCAGTCAGACAGAAATTATTACATCTTTTATATTTTAGTACTGACTTTGTAGCAAAGTACCGGTACTTACAAAACTGCTGCCGTTGTGTGTTTGTTGGACCCCAAGTTCTGGACCCCATTGACATGTATTATATGGATATAAACTAGGGCTGTCGATTGATTAAAATGTTCACCTGCATCAGACGTGCTTGTGTCGCGTCTCGGGTGCGTTGCATCATACACATAAAATGTTTAGTTCACTGTGTCAAGTTAAACATAGTTTAATACTCAATCTTTAAACACTTCTTGAGAACTCAGTTCGCATTTGCGCTCCTTCAAGTGTTTGAACGCAAGAGTGTAACACATGTTTGTGTTGTTCTGCTGAAGTGTTTGTTCACTGTATAAACTGTGTGTTGCTCATACAGCTGAAGTTTCACTTACTGCCCTCTGGAGTAAACAGGTGGTACTACAAGCATTTCTCAGGACTCTTCCTTATTACGGTCCGGGGGCATTGCCATTAATTGCGTTAATTTTTTTAACACGTTACTTTTTATAAAATTAATTGCACTGAATTAACACGTTAAATTGACAGCCCTAATATAAACGCATCATTTTTCTTGAAAATATCTTTGTGTTTCACATAAGAGAGTCAGTCCTCCAAGTTTGAGGCAGCTTAAGGGTGAGAATCCGATGAGAAGTTTTTTTTCATTAGGGCTAAAAAAAAATCATTGTTCAGGTATTTTAATTTCAATGATCTAATGCCTATGAATCACCAGTTTCCATGTATTGGAAGAAAGGCTTGACACTTTAGCACTTTTTTAATTAACGAGAAATTCTTTTCATGATATAATTAATTCCTTGCATTGGTTGATCTCTATTTAAAAACGAAAATTATAAAATTAAGAATATTAAACATGTTAAGAGTAACCAACTCTCACTTTGTTCACCCATAACAAAGGTGCATAAAAATGTCCCTTTGTGCCACTTAGTGATTTTGTGAATGAGTCTCATGTGAGACTTGACTTTACAGTTTTACTGTGAGGGCGGTTAGGGGCATTTTGGTCAGGTACATACTGTACGACTTCCATTGTCTGTCTGCTGAAACTAAACCCTAATAGAATTCTGTAAAGATCAGAATGAAAATGGAGTATTTCTCTTGTACTTACACTGTCTAAGAAGCTGGACTTGAATCCATCTGGTTGCCGTCTCATGTCATCCTGCTCTCTATGCCGTATCATCTCTTCCGCACGTCTGCGTCTCTCTTCTTCATGTCTGAGCATTGGGAATGACTCAGTTAAACAGCAAATGCTCAGAATCCAGTCTATAGTCATCATTAGATTTTAAATAGAACGTAATGATTTGATTTAATCTGCGTGTTGCCTTTATGAAACTGTGTTTTGTTGGTGTGGGATACGGCTAAAACACTAACCGTGGTATTTAGTTTCTGTGTTCAAGTTGGGAAACGTTGATTAATAAAACAGCCAGAGTAATTAAAAAAATGCTTGGCGCTTCATCCGATAGAGAACGCCACAGTAATTTGGGTTCAGGCTGGCTTCGGGCTTAAAATCTGACAGAACCGGTTGGGTCGGTTCGAGCTTCATTTTAAGGCCCATGCAGACCTCTAACGTGCCACTACCAACTAATAGGAATGCTTTCATTCTTTAAAAGCAAAAAGCATGGGACATCCACTGAGACACATGCACACCTCATCTCAATCTGCTTGCGTTTCTGCAGCTCCTGATTCCTGAGCTCCTCCAAGCGCCGCAGCTCCTCTTGCCGTCTCATGAGATCTGTTTGAAAGCCCACAGGTGCATTCATCAACAGCCAGTGTAATAAGCAGACAATATTTAAAAGTCTTGACTGTGTCGCAGGCCTAAGCAAGTAAACATGGCCTCCGTCGTCAAGTTTTAGATGTGTGACAATATGAAGCTGGCACAAAAAACATATGGTACGTAAGATACCAAAAGTCCTAAGAATTCTCCTTAAAAACAAATGTGTGGTGGGCAGTACAAGTTTCTTTGTCAGGAAATTTTCCAGCTCAATGTGTATATGCATACCTTGTCTCATCATCATGAGCTGATGCTCATGTTTGGCGGCCTCCATTTCAGCCTCCAATTTCTCCTTGGCCTCTTGTATGTTTCGGTCCACCTGTTCCCTCTGCTGTTTCTCCATCTCATCCAAAGCTTTCCAGCGAGAGGAAAACTCAAACTCAATGGTGCCTGGCTGTGCAAAGTGTGGTGGGTGCTCCCTTTCCCTGTATTGCAGATGCTTATGTTTAGTTTGTAAACTCACCCACAGCGATTTTTTTACCTTAGATAAATGGAACACAGATAACATGTCAATGGTCTTAAGACACACTTGTGATATTGTGCTGATTTTTGCAACAGCTTTTCTGTGAGTCCATCTTCATCATCAAACTGTTCTGTTGGCTCAAGAATGACTGGACGAGGGGACCTGAAAGACAACAGAAATAATGTATGTATAAAAAATGTGACAAGGCATAAAGATTGGTCATGTCCATCATAAACAGTCTCTGCTTTGACTTTCCTTAGTTGATATTTAGTGACAGATCATACAGTGTAAATGACAAGTAATTACGTTGTAAGCAGAAGGGCTCCATCTGTACAGCCATCCAAAGCTTTCCGGGCAGCTGGCTTATTGGCAAATTCCACAATCCCCTTGCCTGTCGGTCGGCCACGGTCATCAACCACCACAATTGCCCGCTCAACTGGGCCAAACTGTGAGAAGGCCTGTTCCAGAAGCTCATTGGATACCACTGGAGCGAGGTTTCGTACTGTGAGTGCAGCCCCATGTGTGGCAAATCGGATCCGGATGGGCCTGTTCTTTAGCACCAGACCATCCAACTCAGCCTTCGCAATCTCTGCGAGAGTCCTTGTCTCCTGAATAATCAAACAAGAGAACAGTTTTCAAGAAGAGTGTTTAAACTATTTTGATTAACAATTCAGATTTAAGGACACAAGTTTGTAATGATGTGTAATTAAGAAGTTGTGCCCAAGACAAAGACACTTACAAACAAGAAACCAGATATCAACTAATTGGTAGAAATAATTCAGGGCCTGAAATTCGGCACGGGATAATCATTCCCGGAAGTCCCACTTTCATTTTGTGGGAAATTCCTGCACATTTATTTACTTTACAATGCAGCTGCAAATTAGTAAACCAATAGATTCTCAGGAAAGTAATAACTACATCACTACAATTCCATCCCGAACGGCATCAGATTATAATGTTTCGTCTCTCTCTAGATTAGCAGCTGCCTGACGAAACACCGGCTGACAGAGTTGACACATATATTGTTTTACAGTGAGCAGCACATCAGCAGCTTATTTTGCAGAAACCGACACGCAAATCTCATCGATGCTCTCATTGTCACCTGACACAAAGCCACTTTAGACATGTTATTGTGACATGAGTATTTTGCCCCATGAATGTCTTTGCATTTATGGGAAACATTTTTTTGAACGGTGTCATAGAGATTATTAATTTACACAGAGCTGTAATCACGTACATGATGATTCATAGCGAAATAAAGTTTAAATGCAAAAGTTCATATAATTGAGGGAATTTTAAACAAGTGGATCCTGTTAAAAACTGCGCTGGCATAAGGTGGTCATACTGGCATGCGTGCGGTCAGTCATTCTATTGCAACATGAGCATCAACCTGAATGGCAACTTTACAAGACCAATAAATACAGCCAACTGAGAATGAAATTAAACCATCATATTTCCAACATGCACTCCTCCAAGGCTCTTCGAGTTGATTAATGTGAAGTAATGAAACTTCTTTGGGACTTTGCAGGATTTGTCTTTAGGTGAGTTCGTCTCCATTTCTTAGCGCTTTAACTACACATCAAGCATTTATGCAACACATCTCACTAAAGCATGAATGGCTGTTACGTTTCATAAAATGTTTTAATTCAACCAATACATTGCAAAAGCTTACTTTACTTGTGAACAACCCCCAGTACTGTTTGCAGCAGAGCGATGACATCATCATTACCTCGTCTCTTGTATGCCGTGATCGGCTAATGTTACTCAATCTACACCACGCTATCGTTCAGGTATAACTATTCTTTTAAACACTAAAGATAGCTTCACTAATGATCTTCCAAATTTGTCAAATACTCAGTAAGAAAAAAGTTCAGAAGAACTTGACGTAGTCCCAGAAAATATAAATGCAGTCTTCTCTAGCACTCCTGATAGTGTCGCCCCCCCTTCGATTAAAACAATTTAAAGAAATAAGCCCTGCACCATGGTTAGGGCTGGGACAACGCGTCGACGTCATCGATGACGTCGACGTCAAAATTACGTAGACACAAAATATGCGCGTCGATTCGTCAGACCCAAAACAAAGATGGCGGCGCCAGCGAATAGTAGCAACACGAGTGGCTCTTCAGACTATCAGAAGTGCAAGGCGGCACGCACTCGTTCCTCTAAAGTATGGGAATTCTTTAATTTAAAAGGGAACAATTCCGTGATATGTCGTCTTTGCAAAATGGAGATGGCCTTCCATTCTAGCACCACGGCAATGCACCAGCATCTGAAGAGGCGCCACCCGGGAGCAGCTGCAGATGACAGAGCACCGTAAGTTTTTTTCAACTTCCCACTTTGCACTCGATGTTGGAGTAGGCTATAATACGTAGTCGACACCTAAAGTTTTCACTTATAGCTATTAATAATGCGCTTATAGCTATGAATGTCGTGAAAAATACATAGAGGACACTGACAACGCGCTGACAGACAGGACCAAGCAGGTAACATTTAATAAAGTCTCAACTTTCAAATTTGGTCATTCAAAGAAAATTAAACCATAAATAGCCCTACTATTTTGTGGCTCTTTAATGTGTCGTGACAGATTGCCTCAGTTAAAGCTGCTCGTGAACCGATCATCTTTTCCTTGGTTAATTTATAGCATCAAATAGGCTAAACATGAATGTAGCCTACATCAGAAGGACTGTTGTTTTAACCGCGGAAAGATGTCAGTACAGTAGCCTACAATCATTATTCAAATTCACCGACGTTAATCTTCTCTCTCCTGACAACTTTGTCGGACAAAAATGCCGTATTATGATTGATTGATCAGATCGCCAGTCAATCAAACTCCTGCCAAATATTTTTTTTTTAACATTTTATACACCCCCACCCCCGATGAAACCGGTATTACCGGTGTTGTCACAAGTCGATTAATCGAATCGGACTGAAAAAATGAATCGTTAGATTAATCGATGCATCGGAAAAATAATCGCTAGATTAATCGTTTAAAAAAAATAATCGTTTATCCCAGCCCTAACCATGGTACAATGATCACACTCATGCTCAAGAGAGCAACTCTTGAAATTAGAAGTATTTCGTGGTGCATGGAAGGATAGTGTCTGTAGATACAGACAGGCACTAAAAGCTGCCAGGTCAGCATATTTTAGTAAACTCATAATTACCACAACAATCCTAGATGTTTATTCAGTACTGGTACATTATTGGTTAGGCCTTGTATACCAGATAATCCATCGCAGCACAATAGTAATGACTTCATAAATGTATTTACTGATGAAATTGAAATCAAACAAAATCTGTTTATGCATCAGATTTTACGCACCTCAGAAGTGTCTCAAATGATTCCCTACGAGCAGCTTCATGTTATATGTATGTTAGACCCAATACTGACTAAATTCCTAAAAGAAGTGTTTTCTGTAATCTCAGAACCTCTTCTTAATATGGTTAACTCCTCATTATCCTTAGGACATGTCCCTGGAAACTATACACTGGCAGTTATCAAACTGCATGATCCTGGAGAATTGGCGAATAATTGACCGATTTCAAATCTCCCATTTATGTAGAAAATACTAGAAAAGTCCTCCCATGTTCATTTCTACAGAGAAATAGTATATATGAAGTATTTCAGTCAGGATTTAGGCCTCATCACAGTACAGAGACTGCACTTATCAGAGTTACTAATGACTTGCTCTTATCATCTGATTGCATGTGAAGTTACTGAGACATGTCATGGTTTGTTTTGTTGTTATGTGCATCGTGTTACTACAATGATAGACCGGTGTGCAACACAGTGTCATTTAAACGGTCCACATATCAGATCCGTGACAGGCACGTTTGAGCTCATAAAGTTGAAGTGTTCATCTGTTTCATTCTCCCTCTCTCTCCTCAGCAGTTCCCGGTCACTTTTAACTTTTTATTCTAATGATTAAAGGCAAATATCAATAAAACTTATTATATACCTGTGGCAGCGGGGGCGTGGTCAAGCGCCCGTCCGGGAGAGGAAAGCGGTAAGGGCGCTTACACCTGAGCTAAATTATGCCTAACACCTGTCTCTGATTCCAGTGAGCACGAGGAGAGCGGCATAAAAGCAGACACAGAGCCTCCAGTTGAGGAGAGAGACGACAAGCAAACCCAGTGTTTGACATTTGTATTGTGTGCGATAATAATACTGTGAGAACCAAAGAGAATTAAAAAAGCTTACCTTGTGGTGAAGACCTGTTTCCTGTCCTCCTTCCCATCGAAAAGCGTTACAATACCATTTGCAAATATGCAGATATCTCGTTTAAACAGATGTAATTCACAAACCTCACAAAAATCCAGTGTTTTCCTCCTAATCTAGTTCATCTATCACCTGCTTTGTGCCCACTGACCATCATGATGTGTGAATGAGAGGAACTTTTGATCCTGAAGTTTTTAATTGTGGCTGATAGAATAACACTCTTCAGAGGAAGATATTAGATAAAAGACATGTATTTCTGTAGTATTTACTTCACCTTCACTTGGAGCATTTATTTTGGCAGAAAGTGCAGTATTTAACAGTTTACATTGTTCCTCATATTAAATCTGATTAAACACGGTCATCTCCTGTGATACTGTGTCATGTTTTTAAATTTGTATAATAACGTGGCTTTGACTCTGGCCTTCAGGACGGCCAATGGAACAGCACCCTCTTTAATTCACTCCTCCAGCAGGTCCATGTGCCCTCTCGCTCGCTGCGGCCTCAGAATGAGTGACAGCTGGTGAATGAGTGACAGCTGGTGAATGAGTGACAGCGAGTGACACTCTTCAATCATTCATATTCCTCAGTGGTGGAAAGAGCTTCCATCCGATATCAGATATATTCTCCAGATATCACAAACATAGCTGTCTTTTGTTCCAAAGCATATAGACTGTGTTTAATATGTAGTTTTACCTCTCTATGTAGCAGATATTAATACACATCTTCAATCTTATTTTTTAAAAAAGCTTTAGAATATAAAGTAATTTCACCATATTGTGTGATATTCTAAAATAATCTGTGTTGTAAAATATTTTACTGTATCATGTTCATTTCAAAATTAGTCATTTTAATGTGGGACTTTTATTTTGAAAAATTATGTCACCAGCATCTCATCTCATTATCTCCACACACGCACACACACACAACTGCTACAAATGCACAAATTGTGTCACACTCTATCTTATGAGTCAGATGTCATTTTTTGGAGAAACCCGATTTTAGTTTAAGCTTTTTATGATGTCAGTTATCTTGAAATTCAACAATAAATGTTGTATTTATACACTTTAATGGTGCGTGTGACAGATTGCAGTAGCTGGCCATTCATACGGAGCGGGACACAACGCTCTTTCTCTCCAACTTATAGCATGAAAAAAACATGAATGAACCTCTGAGGGTTTGTTGAAAGATACGGTACCACTTACTGAAACATGTAATCGCCCAGTCTGCTAATGTTGAAATGACAATGGAAATGAATGGGGAATATCTTGAGAGCAGCACTCAATGGACCAGCACATATGTGCGCTGAACTAGAGATGATTTAGCGGAGATGGGTCACTTCTCTTTAAACGAATGGGAGAAATTGAAATACTCAAACAAGCAGCTGAGCACCCAACGGTCAACGGATGTAGAAAGGAAGTCCCGCCTTAGTTAAAAGAGCCAATCACCTTTCAGATACAGACATCGCCTGTCAATCAACTCAAGGTGGCTCATTAGACATACGAGACAGTATAATTGTGTTTTTTAGCGTAATATGAGGTAAAGAATCACAATATATGATACCAGTATTGACAGATTTTACTGCTGATCAAAATCTGGACCAAAGTGAAACCGTGCGCCCACTCTGCTGTCAGCGAGGCATGAAAGGTTTTCATCCAACCTTACGACCCAAGGAGGGAAATGTTCAAACAACAACAAAAAATAACACCTCGTGTATTGTAATTTAAGACTTTTTAATAGCCTTATTTTTCACCACACTGATTTAATTCATTAATAGATTTGCAACACAAATGAAAACAGACAAGAATCGTATTTTCAACATTTATGACCACACCTCATAAAACAGCTTATAGGAATGTTAAAATCCAAATATCATCAATAACAATACAGAATATAAAAACATAATACGTCACTGCATTAACACATGTGAGCACCACACCAGCCGAGTAGGGTATATCTGCAGGCATTGCTCCAAAAACAGGCAGGAGCTCCAAACCGCCATTAAAGCCCCTTACCCTAAACTTTACCATGAGTTGGAATTGACACCCCCTTAAGAAGTAACATGTCATCTTTTGGATATTCCGCCCCCTTTTGGAGGTCTCCGGCTAGCAGCTATACCTACTGACCAACAGTCCTGTGTGTCAGAGAAACATTCTCACTATTCGCAAGACTTTTCAGCAATCAGACGGGCATCTCAATAGCGCATTTCTTTAATGTCTTTTAATTTTTATGGTAATCATCATTATACCACAAATGCTGTTGGGGAATGTTAGGAAAACCATTGAGCACAACCTTAAATGAACGTTCCTTAAAAATGTTAGTTGGGAATATTCTGAAACATTTTATACTGTAATTGATTTCAAGTAAATCAATCTAACACATCAGCTGGAAATCCTATAGCGCTTTTCCACATTTTCCCACTTACGAGTCCAGGAATTTCACTTTCGTGTTAGCTATAGGGTTATGGTATAGCGTTAGGTATAGGGTAAATGTATAGAGTTAGGGTACAGGGTTAGGGGATAGGGTACAGGGTTAGGGTACAGAGTTAAGGTATAGAATTATGGTATAGGGTAGGGGATAGAGTTAGTGTATAGGGTAGGGTATAGAGCTAGTGTATAGAGTTATGGTATTTAGGACATAGGGTTAGGGTATAGGGTTAGGGTAGAGGGTACAGGGTTAGTTATAGAGTTAGGGCACAGGGTTAAGGTTTACGGTATAGAGTTAAGGTATAGAATTATGGTATAGGGTAGGGTATAGAGTTATGGTATTTAGGGCATAGGGTTAGCTATAGGGTTAAGGTGTATAGGGTAGGGTATAAAGTTAGGGTATAGAGTTATGGTATTTAGGGCATAGGGTTAGCTATAGGGTTAAGGTGTATAGGGTAGGGTATAAAGTTAGTGTATAGAGTTATGTTATTTAGGGCATAGGGTTAGCTATAGGGTTAAGGTGTATAGGGTAGGGTATAAAGTTAGGGTATAGAGTTATGGTATTTAGGGCATAGGGTTAGCTATAGGGTTAAGGTGTATATGGTAGGGTATAAAGTTAGTGTATAGAGATATGGTATTTAGGGCATAGGGTTAGCTATAGGGTTAAGGTGTATACGGTAGGGTATAGTGTTAGTGTATAGGGTAGGGTATAGAGTTAGTGTATAGAGTTATGGTATTTAGGGCACAGGGTTAGCTATGGGGTTAAGGTGTATAGAGTAGGGTATAGAGTTAGTGTATAGGGTAGGGTATAGAGTTAGTGTATAGAGTTATGGTATTTAGGGCATAGGGTTAGCCATAGGGTTAAGGTGTATAGGGTAGGGTATAAAGTTAGTGTATAGAGTTATGGTATTTAGGGCATAGGGTTAGCTATAGGGTTAAGGTGTAGAGTTAGAGTATAGAGTTAGTGTATAGGTAGCGTATAGAGTTATGGTATTTAGGGCATAGGGTTAGCTATAGGGCTAAGGTGTATAGAGTAGGGTATAGAGTTATGGTATTTAGGGCATAGGGTTAGCTATAGGGTTAAGGTGTATACGGTAGGGTATAAAGTTAGTGTATAGAGATATGGTATTTAGGGCATAGGGTTAGCTATAGGGTTAAGGTGTATACGGTAGGGTATAGAGTTAGTGTATAGGGTAGGGTATAGAGTTAGTGTATAGAGTTATGGTATTTAGGGCATAGGGTTAGCCATAGGGTTAAGGTGTATAGGGTAGGGTATAAAGTTAGTGTATAGAGTTATGGTATTTAGGGCATAGGATTAGCTATAGGGTTAAGGTGTAGAGTTAGAGTATAGAGTTAGTGTATAGGTAGCCTATAGAGTTATGGTATTTAGGGCATAGGGTTAGCTATAGGGTTAAGGGATAGGGTTAATGTATAGAGTTAGTGTATAGGGTTAGGGTATAGAGTTAGTGTTAGGGCATAGGGTTAGTTATAGAATTAGGGTACAGGGTATATAGAGTTAAGGTATAGAATTAGGGTATAGGGTAGGGATAGAGTTAGTGTATAGAGTTATGGTATTTAGGGCATAGAGTTATGGTATAGAGTTAATGTATAAGGTTAGTGTATAGAGTTATGGTATTTAGGGCATAAGGTTAGCTATAGGGTTAAGGTGTAGAGTTAACTTTAGGGTATAGAGTTAGTGTATTTAGGGCATAGGGTTAGTGTATAGAGTTATGGTATTTAGGGCATAGGGTTAGTGTATAGAGTTATGGTATTTAGGGCATAGGGTTAGTGTATAGAGTTATGGTATTTAGGGCATAGGGTTAGTGTATAGTTATGGTATTTAGGGCATAGGGTTAGTGTATAGAGTTATGGTATTTAGGGCATAGGGTTAGTGTATAGAGTTATGGTATTTAGGGCATAGGGTTAGCTATAGGGTTAGTGTATAGGGTTAGGTTTGATGTAAACACTAACACGTGTTGTCACCACAGATCAGACGCTGCTGCAGAAACGATCATATATGGTCTTGATGGGTGTATAAATATTTTAAAGGGATTACCAGGCGGATAAAGCCGAATCCTCGGTCTCGGTTGATGAACACCTCGTTGGATTCGCCATACTTGGAAAACAGCTTCTTGAAATCTTCCTCCGTTAAATCCGTCGGGAGATTTCCGACAAACAGTCTGCACCGTTGAGTGAATGTTT
Source organism: Xyrauchen texanus (assembly GCF_025860055.1). Lineage (NCBI taxonomy): Eukaryota > Metazoa > Chordata > Actinopteri > Cypriniformes > Catostomidae > Xyrauchen > Xyrauchen texanus. The sequence goes on from NC_068286.1 coordinate 48,347,373, forward strand.
TCTCCCCGGGTCTCCTGAAGTTCTTGAGGTCTAGAGTCATCTCTTGCGCCGCTGGTGATGATGAAGGTGATGATGGGGATGAAGGTGATGATGGAGACTCGTCCTGAGGTTTCGGTGATGCGGCATTTTCAATCGTTACCTCTTTCAGGTTGCGGTTTGCCATAGCACTGCAGCGTTAACACCGGGTCAGTTTCTGTGTTTATGTTTACTTAAACACCCGTAATTTACAAATGGAGAATTTGTACGCGCAACTATTGTGCTAACCTCTCTCGACTACGCTCAGATATGACGCAATATCCCGCATGAAGACGTTATTTCCGTTCAGTTGTGATGAGACGCTCGCCGACGCTACAAACACGTGATTTATGACGTACGACGCTTTGTTCGGTTGAGAGACACGTGACTGATTCGGTCTCCGGTTCGCAGAGCGTCACGACACCGGCCGAAGCGATATTATTATCTAAATCATGCTTACATGTTTTGTTTGTTATTTCTTATTATTAAATACATGATTATCATTCATTAATTAGATATTGTGATGTATCGGTGTTTTATTGTTGAAATCATTGACTTTTAATGATCATCTTTTTATTACCATGATTATTATAACTATTGTGATTGCATTGTCTCTGGTCCAGTATTCGGTTTATAGCAACTGTATTACAATAAAACATGCAAACATTCTTCTTTATAAAATCAACCAAGCAGACAAGATTACAGCACAGCTTTATTCATGCATTGGTTCACTATACTTTGTTTAAAATAAATAATGTAAAGCATAAAATCAATGTCTTGATTGATAATTATTTGCTTCACAGCTGAAATGTTTGAGCTTGTGTTGCAGGAAACATGAAGCACACAGAAAAGTACTGAAAGGTTGAAGTAAAATACAAAGGAGGACGTGCAGAAGACAAATATACATGCTTGGCATGGAAGTGTCATCACTGCCGGCCCTTGCCTTTTGGGGACCCTAAACAAAATGTGCTGGGGGCCCCGTCACCGTCAGTATGTTTGTAACACTATAATGTCCCTTTTTTACTGTAAATTTAAACTTTAAGATGTGCAAGTGAAACTAAACAGGCATTGCATGTGATTTTCAGATGTAAATATGAAAGTGAAACTGGAGATTTATAGTAAAGAATGACTTAATTATTGATCTGTTTCTCACCCACACCTATCATATCTCTTCTGAAGACATGGATTAAACCACTGGAGTCTTGTGGATTACTTTTATGGTGCCTTTATGTGCTTTTTGGAGCTTTAAAGTGCTGGTCACCATTCACTTGCATTGTATGGACCTACAGAGCTGAAATATTCTTCTAAACATCTTCATTTGTGTTCTGCAGAAGAAAGAAAGTCAAACACATCTGGGATGACATGAGGGTGAATAAATGATGACAGAATTTACATTTTTGGGTGAACTGTCCCTTTAACAATAGTTTATATTTATTAACAAATGCTGTAAAAAAAAAGAAAGAAAGAATAAGATATTGTTAATTTATGATATGTAATGCATTAAATAAAGTTAACAAATAGACCCGTATTGTAAAGTGTTACCAATAATTGTTGGTCAGCACAAAACCACCCACACAGAGCGCAGAAGTTATGAAATCTATAACTAACATTTGGGAAGGGATCCTTTTGATCTGCTTCCCGAATCTGATGATTATTGGAATGTCAGTGTTTCCCGCGCACAGCCGCTAGATGGCGCCACGAGTTCGTGCAGTGCTCACAATTAATGCACCATGTAATATGACATATTCTTCATCTCTTCATTATGTGGCGAGGGGTATTTCTGCATTGTGCTTTTACATTTATTACATCTGTAACTCATTTCTAAACTAGGAACAATTATCTAGGGAACATTTACTGTCTGGACTCCGTGTAGCAAGAGTATGTTGTTACAGTAGATTATATTTGACTAAACCTGGGGTATTTTATTTTGAAAGGACTTTTATAAACAATTTAGCATGTGGTGCAGGTCTGAGGTCACATGATCACAAGTGTAGGCTACTTAATTATGTTGCATTTTTTTATTCTCATTTTCTTTGACAATTATATGTTTTTAATGCTGTCGTTTAAAATTTTTCTGTCATTTATAGAATTTTTTATATGGACAAAATGTCAACATTAAATTACGCGTGATCTTGCCAGTAAAGTGGGAGGAGGAGGTGATTTAATCTAGATTATAATTTGATCATACAGGGCTGAATGTGTCATTATATTTAAAAGATAAACACAACACAGTGAGAACAGTTGAGCATCTTGAAATATAGGAATTATTATATAATTATAATATTATAATACTATTGAGAACTTATAAGGTAATGCAAAAGAAATAAACATGATAAATTGGGTTTTAGGGACAGGTTTAGAATTAATATTAATTATTATTATTATATCATTATTAGTAATAATTATTAAATATTTGGTAGACACAGGGATTGATAAGCGGATATGATACTACACATAAGAGGATCTGTGTATGTTATTTACACACAGCTGCATACACATATAGAAGGGAACTCACATGTTTTAGGCATGAGAGCTGATCACGCGTGTATTGGGGGAAACAGTCACACATGTTGGATGTAAAAGTAACAGTAGGTGTTGTTATGTTTCTAAAGCCGTACAGACATACGGTGAGTTTATCGAGTGATGTCGCTGTACTGTGAAGTCTCTGGTGGCCGTTTCTGATGTTATTGGTGGACTGCACGTCTGGTCTCATGAAATCGTGCTTGGATAAAATGGCAGCTTGAGCACGTGTGCTTTAACCGAGCTGCCTAGTTATTCTCCCAGTGTTGAATTGAAAGTTACAAAACTTATATAGACATTGCACGATTGTTTTTGTCCTCATTATGCGGAAGTCTTCTTAGCAAAGATTCACAGCAAGATTATTATGATGATGATCGTGCAGTTCACAATGGGAAAGTACGAGGAGGGAATATGGAAATTGGTGAAGAATTCGTCAGTCTGCCTGGACCATGGAGTCAGATTCTCTGCGGCATCCACGCACAACACACGCCCCACCGAGAGCCACATTATAGCGACCACAAGGAGGTTACCCCATGTGACTCTACCCTCCCTAGCAACTTGGCCAATTTGGTTGCTAAGGAGACCTGGCTGGAGTCACTCAGCACGCCCTGGATTCAACCTCACGACTCCAGGTGTGATAGTCAGCATCAATACTCGCTGAGATACACAGGCTGTACTGTACTGATTCCCACCTGTAATCATTTTTTAGAAAAGATTGTAAATGTAATCCCCTGCATTGACAATGAATTGAGAGATCGCTGTGATGTTGGGTTATGGATTGAAGAACTTGACTTAGCGGTTCAAAAACGTAAGATAATCAAATTTCCTGGTCCTGACGGTCTCACGGCTAATTTTTACACATTTTTCTGGACTGATCTGAAATAGTATTTGTTTTCCGTCTATGAAAGATGGGTCTTTAGACCCCCTATGAGTCAGGGCATGATCTAAACCAGCGGGTCGGCCGCTAATCGCAGGGTTGACGGTTCGATTCCCGGCCCACATGACTCCACATGCCGAAGTGTCCTTGGGCCAGACACTGAACACCATGTTGCTCCCAATGGCAGACTAGCACCTTACATGCAACTCTGCCGCCATTGGTGTGTGTGTGTGTGTGTGTGTGTGTGTGTGTGTGTGTGTGTGTGTGTGTGTGTGTGTGTGTGTGTGTGTGTGTGTGAGTGTGTGTGTGTGAGAGTGTGTTGTGGTGTAGTGGAGTGGTGGTGGTGTAGTGGTCTAAGCACATAACTGGTAATCTGGTAATCAGAAAGACACTGGTTCGAGCCCCACAGCCACCACCATTGTGTCCTTGAGCAAGGCACTTAACTCCAGGTTGCTCCGGGGGGATTGTCCCTGTAATAATTGCACTGTAAGTCGCTTTGGATAAAAGCGTCTGCCAAATGCATAAATGTAAATGTGTGAGTGTGCGTGCGTGCGAGTGTGCGTGCGTGCGAGTGTGCGTGCGTGCGAGTGTGCGTGCGAGTGTGCGTGCGAGTGTGCGTGCGTGTGAGTGTGCGTGCGTGTGTGTGAGTGTGCGTGCGAGTGTGCGTGCGTGTGAGTGTGAGTGTGAGTGTGAGTGTGAGTGTGTGTGTGAGTGTGAGTGTGAGTGTGTGTGAGTGTGAGTGTGTGTGAGTGTGTGTGCGTGTGTATGCGTGTGTGTTTGTGTGTGTGTGAATGGGTGAATGGGCCACAGTGTAAAGCGTTTTGAATACCGCTAAGGTTAAAAAGGCGCTATACTGTAAGTGCAGAACATTTACCATGATTATATAGTTTTCACACATATTTTTGTTAATAGATTCAAAGATGGTATTAATAATTTAATGAACGAGTTACAATCAGGATTTCTTAAAGGGAGATTTATTAATAATAATAAAAATAATATAAGATTGTATTTCAGTCACTTGATAGAGGATGACGGATTTATTCTATTCTTACACTTTAAAAAACAAGTTTTTCTTTTTAAACTTTAGAATGTTTTGGTGAATGATTTATAAAGACATGAACAGTTCAGTCGGATCGCTCGAAGAATAAGAGAGGGGTGCTCAGTATCCCCCCTTTCATTTATTTATGGTGCAGGTATGTTGTCCACTTTGGTTAGTCGTGATTTAACGGTAAATTAATTGAATATATTTGGAAAAACTTTAGCAATCAGTCAGTTAGCAGATGACAGCAAATTATTTGTAATTAGGGTTAGTTAACTAGTGTGAGTTAATGGCCGTACACCAGAACGACTCCACTTCCTGTATGACATCACAGATACAGCGAAATACTGTTTCAGTGAGCACAGATTTGAACATTAGCATGAAAGAACATTTTGAAAACAAGTTATAAAAAGCAAATACAATCTTAAATTGCTGTTTGCAGAGAGATATTTCCACTTTTAAGAGAGTTTTGCTGATCAAAGTTGAATATTGATCCAGATTGATTAATCCCGCTTTGGTTTCCTCCTCAGATGGTATTTAAACAAGTCATCAGAAAATATATCACTTTATTGAGAGGCACATAATATTAAGACATCTGATCTTATGAACAAGGTAATATGAATATCTTGTTCCTCCAGTGTTTATAATGTTCACAGCTTCTTCACAAGTATAATTTACCCAAACTCAATCTATCAGCTTTCTATCAACAAGTCTTATTATTTTGGAAATAGGCCCACAATACTCCTATGTGGAATAACACATATATTTAATATATTTATGTGTATTTAATGAAGATTAGTTAAGCAGGAATATCTGTGATGGACGTATGGATGATAATGGAACACTTTACAATGCGTTCACAACACAGATGTCATCCAAAACACTTCTTCAACAACTTCTGCTATAACAATGTAATAGATGTTCCCGTTCTTATTCCCTCTTTATATGCTGGTGATATTACATTAACACTGCACCAACAAATACACGAGACATCATCAAAACTTTAAATAAATTAGATCATATAGTTGATAAAAATATGGTACAGCCTATTTAAGATTTCCCCCAAACTTCAACATATTAAACGAAATATAATAAAATGTAATCTTGAGAATGTTCCTTGTTATCCTGTAATTATGAAGATACAGAACATGTGATATTTCTGTATTTCAGTATTACAGACAGTAAAAGATGATTCACCTTATAAAATATAATGTATGGAATAAACAAGGACTGACATGTTTTGTTTTATTTGATTAATAACAATATCAGATATCCCCTCCTCTGTTTATTATGTTCAGAAATGAATTAAAACACTTTTCAGAAGCACTTACAAAAATGAAAAGTAACTGAAATAACTGTAGAATTAATTCTGCCCCATTTTCTTCCTTTTTGTTCTTCATCTGTGTTGGATTTAATCTGGTTCTGATGTGCCGAGCCTTCCATGTCAGGGTCTTGTTGGAAAATAACTATTTATGCCATTTTGTTGTAATCAAACTTTGTATTTAATAAAAAAAAAATAACAAAGGATTCAGTTTTCTCGTCCCTAAAAATGCATATAGTGCAGTGGAGATGAACGATCAATGAATGTACACGTCAAACTCACTCAGACTGCCGACAGATTCTGTTCCATGCATCATCTTTATTATATCCATGTCTGTGTTTACAGACGATCGCTCCCAGAATCCTCTCTTCCTCATCTGACTTCATTTTCTCAAAGCAGACAGATAAAGTGAGACTGACACGTCTTCACTCCTATTGGTTGTCTGTCCTCATTTGCATAAAGTTCAACTTTTCTCAACTTTTCTCAACTTTTCCGTGTCGCTCGCCACGCCCACATTTAGTTGCCAGAGATTGTTGTCGCTCGTGTCGCCGGAAGTCGGCAGCTCTCATTGATTTTCACTGTTTTCAGGACACAGTAAATCTAATCATCATATATGTGCGTGATTACAGTCAGAAAGATGCTAACTTTATTTCCACATGCCAATTGTATGTAAACTGTGTTGATTTATTTCAGCTCTTGTTACCTGCTACAGTTAATGAGAGCAATATTCATTTGAAGTCTGTTGAAAGACTGTCAGTGCAGCAGAAAGTCACGACAGACGACACTTTGGCTGCCGTTTATCATTCCTCATTTACATAAAGCAGAAGAATGTGAACTTTTTCGACGCCCTCGACCGCCATCAATGCTTTCTCCGCACCGTTGCCATTCCCACAATGCACCTCGCGAGCATGGCGCTCAACTTCCATAGGAATTAATTGAAAATGCTCGCTCTGTTCTAAATGGACACGAACCGTTACGGGTTAGGTCTTTTGCTCGACCCCTGCGGTGATGAGAGGTACGTTTCTAGTAGCTCCACAAGTGCTTAAAAATACTTTTATTTACCTGTCTATTTTGTATTTCTGTGGTTAAATATGTGTGTTTGTTAAGTTCTTTCTTACATTTGATCCGTAATTCATGTCGGTAAGGTATAATCAGAGTTTGATTTGGGGTAATTCCCACCGCTGGTTTCTATACAGAAATAAAATGTTCCTTTAATCGGCTCAGTTTTACACGGTATTTCTCCATGAAGAGTTGATGCAATATTGCATTTGTGTTCTATTATGCATCGTCCATTTGGCATGTGAAAAGTTTCTCTCATCCCAATTGAAATGAGAAATGATTTGATGATTAACAGACGTGTGTCCCCCAAAAGATGCCTGATGCTGTCTGCTATTATTCAGTGCAGGAGTGTGTAACACATCTGAACAGTTTTATAATTATACACACAAATGGTTTGATATACTGAGTACTTTAGATGTGAAGACACATTTCATGCCAGAAACACTCGTGAACCTGTCAGCAACAGTGGCAACGGTTCAGACCTGTTTTATATCCAACCATTTTATTTATCATTGATGAATTAAAATAAACCTGTCTTATCCAGTCCCTGAATACTGAATCATAATCAAATCATTCAAAGCTGAGCTCAATACAGCGAAACATCAAACCTCACTGATCTGGTTGAATGGAATCAGGACATTTGGCCACGAGACATGCAAGACATTTTTGACATCATTGACATGTTGCCATTTGTTATTTGTGCTCAGTTTACAATGATTTGAGAGGAAATAACTTGAATCCTTTGTCTGTTTTTCATACAAAGTTATTGTATGCTTTTAGAAGCTTAAGAATCATTTACTAGTTTTACTTTTTAAGTTTTTAAGTGAGTCACTATGAAATGCTTTATTCACAACTTTATAAACATCCATAATGGATGACTCGATCTGAGCCCGAGGTTAGGGGTAATTTAGGGGTAGTTATGAAGGTGGAGTTTGGGGTGAAGGAGGGATGCCGGAGGAACTGAGGTCAGCAGCGGCATATATACGGTTACTCCAGTGTTGGTTGATTGGATTAAATGAACATAATCCTCCCAAACGTTTGTCCAGAACTCCATGTGTGGAAATCTGTGATTGCAACATCCTTCTAATAATTTTCGGCAAAAGAAAGACGAATTTGGAAAGACATGATGAGGTAAAGTTCAGCTCAATCTGAAGCATTTCTGTCATAATGTTGATTACCACAAACGTTCATTTCGACTCGTTCCTCCTTTTCTTTAATAAAAGCACAAATGTGTGTTCCAGTGAGACACTTACAATAGAATTCAATGGGGACAATTTTTGGAGGGTTTAAAGTCAGAAATGTGACGCTTATAATTTAATAAAAGCACTTGATATTCCATCTCATTCACATGCTCCTGACTTCATCAATAAACTAAAGTTTCACAGTCAGGATAAAATTCACACCAAGAAATCAAAAACCTTTTACATTGAACATGGATGAAATTAAGACATTTATTTTACCCAACGAATGAAATAATGGAACTATGACAGAGAAAACATCTTTATTTAGCGTTTCTGTTACATTATGGCTGTTCATCATCTTAAACTGTAAATATTGTAAATCTGTGTAATATCAGATGTTGTGATTACATCACAAACTTTCATATTGTTTTATTTTGTATTAAATGTATAGTTTATTGCACAGTTCTTTGCTCTCTGCTGTGATGGTGGGGTTAATGTTCATTGTGTATATGTATAAAATATATGTAAATAGGTCAATAAATCTGAAGCGGGACATGAAGAATTGCTTTCATTTGATTATTTATAATACATTTAACATTTTTGGGACTTTAACATGAGGTTCAATGAGACATGTTGAATTATATTTGTTTATGTGCATCTGTGTTGGGGGAATATAGTGTTTTCTCGTGGTGACTCGAGGAAGGGAAACGGTTGAATGAATATGCCTGCATTGAGCGAGGAGCCGATTCAGTTTGCAAAAGATTAAATCATTGAATATTATATTGTGACTCGTTGGAATGAAGTTGTGCAGTTTCACACATGCCAGTTAGGGTTAGGGTTAAGTCTTCAGGAAATTGTTTCTTATTAGGAAAGATCCCTGTGGACAAATCTATATAGTGACCAACAGAGGGTGATGTAATGTCAGAAAGAACTGTCAGAATAACTTTTTAATCATGTCTTCATCAGGACATAACCTCATCTCTGACGTTCATATCTGACCGTCATCTTTTCTGACTAAAAAGAGAAACTTAACTTTGAAGAAGCTTGAAGCAGCAGTTGTAAGAGCTTTCTGTTTTAAACGATGACGGTGAGTGAACGACACATTTCGATTTAAATGGACTTTACTCAGGGGCTCTACAACACCGTGTCTTTCAGGTTTAGGCAAGACAGGGTGCAGATGGTCGCCATTCAGCATGCATGTGTGCCCTTGAGATCATTGAGTTCGTGTCTGAGAGATGGATGACTCCCTCCCTGCTGACAAGTTTTATGCTTTTTTGGCAAATAAAATGGTTAATTTTACAGGATGAGAGGAAATAATCTCTTTATTCGACCCCACACAAACAAAACATACAAACTGAATTAAGTCTCGAACACTTTCCATGAATAGTGTATATGACAAATCTTATTGGGGGTTTATAATTCATTGATTTAATCTCTAACACTCGTGCATGATTCCTGAGAGACATTATGCCACGATATAACGCTGTTAACATTTTATTTCCAAAATATCTTCCTATCCTTGTTGTCCTTGTTTTCCCATTGCTTTTGTCCATTCTTGATGAAGATCCCAGATGCCTGCACCATACTTAATGCTCAACAATCTAAACAACGAAATCTACATCATAAACATACATTGCATGTGCCACCGTTTAATGTCAATATATCTACTAGCTGCAATGAAGCTTTAGAGTAAGTTTAATGAATAGGAATAAGCGAGATGGTTGGCATTTATGCTTTAATGCGTGCTGTATGACAAGTCTTGTGTGTACAGATGGTCTGAGCATGAGTTTGAATAAGACAGAGCCTGTCTACCATTGATGTATTGTGAGCGTGTCTCTCTCAATATACGAGTTAATAAGAACAGACTGACTTCTTTTTTTCTGATTCCCCTTTCTTCTCTCATTCTCTTTCCCTTTCTCCACTCTCTCAGTGTATTTCCATCTGTTTGGAGACAAAGGGCCATGAGCCAACTCCAGTTGGGGTCCCTGCTGGTGAAGTGGGCACGCATAATGTGGCCCATCCCGGGGGCCACATATCAACACATGGATCTGCCTTTGTACCTCACTGCTATTGCAACACACATATACACTCACTCTACAACACACACCTCTGATGGCTATCAAGGGGACGAGTGAAAAGCTGTATTCCGAGGGTGCATTGTGAGATAGACTGTATGAAAACAGTAAAATTATAATAGAGGGAGATGAAGAAACATACTCCACCTTCTGCTTTTAAATGCTGTGTAAGACATGTGCACATATGGTCACTTGTAGCCTTTTGCCATTACATAATCCATGGTGAACAGAGAAGCAATATGGCTTTTTCTAACACACACACACACACACACATGTGCTGGTTAAATTAGCAATCTGTGACCCACTCAAAACAGGGCTGCAGCTGGCACTTTTGGGTTGGTGTGGATTTTGGAGCTACAACATGGGAAAAATGTGTAAATGAATTGATTGAAGGGGCTTTATACACCATGAAAAAACTCCCAAATGAAGTGAAACCAATTGATATGTCAAAATAATATATTATTAATAAATCTTGTCACATAACTACTGTCCTCAAGAATCAGGCAACATCATCAGCACATGAACATTAAAGACTTCTTCAGTATACAATTGTGGTTTATGCCACCCATACCCTTGATGATGTATTTGTCCATGTGATGTATATGTCCATGTGATGTATTTGTCCATGTGATGTATTTGGCCATGCAATGTATTTGTCCATGCGATGTATTTGGCCATGTGATGTATTTGGCCATGTGATGTATTTCTCAATGTGATGTATTTGTTCATGTGATGTATTTGGCCATGCGATGTATTTGTCCATGTGATGTATTTGGCCATGCGATGTATTTGTCCATGTGATGTATTTGTCCATGTGATGTATTTGTCCATGTGATGTATTTGGCCATGTGATGTATTTCTCAATGTGATGTATTTGTCCATGCGATGTATTTGTCCATGTGATGTATTTGGCCATGTGATGTATTTGGCCATGTGATGTATTTGGCCATGCGATGTATTTGTCCATGCGATGTATTTGTCCATGCGATGTATTTGTCCATGCGATGTATTTGTCCATGCGATGTATTTGTCCATGTGATGTATTTGTCGATGTGATGTATTTGTCCATGTGATGTATTTGGCCATGTGATGTATTTGGCCATGCGGTGTATTTGTCCATGTGATGTATTTGTCCATGTGATGTATTTGGCCATGTGATGTATTTGGCCATGTGATGTATTTCTCAATGTGATGTATTTGTCCATGTGATGTATTTGGCCATGTGATGTATTTGGCCATGTGATGTATTTCTCAATGTGATGTATTTGGCCATGCGATGTATTTTGCCATGTGAAGTATTTGTCCATGTGATGTATTTTTGTCCATGTGATGTATTTCTCCATGCAATGTATTTGTCCATGTGATGTATTTGTCCATGTGATGTATTTGTCCATGTGATGTATTTGGCCATGCGATGTATTTGTCCATGTGATGTATTTGTCCATGTGATGTATTTGTCCATGTGATGTATTTGTCCATGTGATGTATTTCTCCATGCGACGTATTTGTCCATGTGATGTATTTGTCCATGTGATGTATTTTGCCATGTGATGTATTTGTCCATGTGATGTATTTTGCCATGTGATGTATTTGTCCATGTGATGTATTTGGCCATGCGATGTATTTGTCCATGTGATGTATTTGTCCATGTGATGTATTTCTCCATGTGATGTATTTGTCCATGTGATGTATTTGTCCATGTGATGTATTTCTCCATGTGATATATTTGTCCATGTGATGTATTTGGCCATGTGATATATTTGTCCATTCGATGTATTTGGCCATGTGATGTATTTGGCCATGTGATGTATTTGGCCATGCAATGTATTTGGCCATGTGATATATTTGACCATTCGATGTATTTGGCCATGCAATGTATTCGACCATGTGATGTATTTGGCCATGCGATGTATTTGGCCATGTAATATATTTGTCCATTCGATGTATTTGTCCATGTGATGTATTTGTCCATGTGATGTATTTGTCCATGTGATGTATTTGGCCATGTGATGTATTTGGCCATGTGATGTATTTGTCCATGTGATATGTTTGGCCATTCGATGTATTTGGCCATGCGATATATTTGTCCATTCGATGTATTTGGCCATGTGATATATCTGTCCATTCGATGTATTTGTCCATGTGATGTATTTGGCCATGTGATGTATTTGGCCATTCGATGTATTTGTCCATGCGATGTATTTAGCCATGCGATATATTTGTCCATTCGATGTATTTGGCCATGTGTTATATCTGTCCATTCGATGTATTTGTCCATGTGATGTATTTCTCCATGTGATATATTTGTCCATTCGATGTATTTGTCCATGCGATGTATTTGGCCATGCAATATATTTGTCCATTCGATGTATTTGTCCATGTGATGTATTTGGCCATGTGATATATCTGTCCATTCGATGTATTTGTCCATGTGATGTATTTGGCCATGTGATGTATTTGTCCATTCGATGTATTTGTCCATGTGATGTATTTGGCCATGTGATATATTTGTCCATTCGATGTATTTGGCCATGTGATGTATTTGTCCATTCAATGTATTTGGCCATGTGATGTATTTGTCCATGTGATATATTTGTCCATTCGATGTATTTGGCCATGTGATGTATTTGTCCATTCGATGTATTTGGCCATGTGATGTATTTGTCCATGTGATGTATTTGGCCATGTGATGTATTTGTCCATGTGATGTATTTGTCCATGTGATGTATTTAGCCATGTGATGTATTTGTCCATGTGATGTATTTCTCCATGCGATGTATTTGGCCATGCAATGTATTTGTCCATGTGATGTATTTGTCCATGTGATGTATTTGTCCATGTGATGTATTTGTCCATGTGATGTATTTGTCCATGTGATGTATTTGTCCATGTGATGTATTTCTCCATGTGATGTATTTGTCCATGTGATGTATTTGGCCATGTGATGTATTTGTCCATGTGATGTATTTCTCCATGCGATGTATTTGTCCATGTGATGTATTTGGCCATGCAGTGTATTTGTCCATGTGATGTATTTGTCCATGTGATGTATTTCTCCATGCGATGTATTTCTCCATGTGATGTATTTCTCCGTGTGATGTATTTGTCCATGTGATGTATTTGTCCATGTGATGTATTTGTCCATGTGATGTATTTCTCCATGTGATGTATTTGTCCATGTGATGTATTTGTCCATGTGATGTATTTGTCCATGTGATGTATTTCTCAATGTGATGTATTTGTCCATGTGATGTATTTGTCCATGTGATGTATTTGTCCATGTGATGTATTTCTCCATGCGATGTATTTGTCCATGTGATGTATTTGTCCATGTGATGTATTTGGCCATGTGATGTATTTGGCCATGTGATGTATTTCTCAATGTGATGTATTTGTTCATGTGATGTATTTGGCCATGCGATGTATTTGTCCATGTGATGTATTTGGCCATGCGATGTATTTGTCCATGTGATGTATTTGTCCATGTGATGTATTTGTCCATGTGATGTATTTGGCCATGTGATGTATTTCTCAATGTGATGTATTTGTCCATGCGATGTATTTGTCCATGTGATGTATTTGGCCATGTGATGTATTTGGCCATGTGATGTATTTGGCCATGCGATGTATTTGTCCATGCGATGTATTTGTCCATGTGATGTATTTGGCCATGTGATGTATTTGGCCATGTGATGTATTTCTCAATGTGATGTATTTGTCCATGCGATGTATTTGTCCATGTGATGTATTTGTCGATGTGATGTATTTGTCCATGTGATGTATTTGGCCATGTGATGTATTTGGCCATGCGGTGTATTTGTCCATGTGATGTATTTGTCCATGTGATGTATTTGGCCATGTGATGTATTTGGCCATGTGATGTATTTCTCAATGTGATGTATTTGTCCATGTGATGTATTTGGCCATGTGATGTATTTGGCCATGTGATGTATTTCTCAATGTGATGTATTTGGCCATGCGATGTATTTTGCCATGTGAAGTATTTGTCCATGTGATGTATTTTTGTCCATGTGATGTATTTCTCCATGCAATGTATTTGTCCATGTGATGTATTTGTCCATGTGATGTATTTGTCCATGTGATGTATTTGGCCATGCGATGTATTTGTCCATGTGATGTATTTGTCCATGTGATGTATTTGTCCATGTGATGTATTTGTCCATGTGATGTATTTCTCCATGCGACGTATTTGTCCATGTGATGTATTTGTCCATGTGATGTATTTTGCCATGTGATGTATTTGTCCATGTGATGTATTTTGCCATGTGATGTATTTGTCCATGTGATGTATTTGGCCATGCGATGTATTTGTCCATGTGATGTATTTGTCCATGTGATGTATTTCTCCATGTGATGTATTTGTCCATGTGATGTATTTGTCCATGTGATGTATTTCTCCATGTGATATATTTGTCCATGTGATGTATTTGGCCATGTGATATATTTGTCCATTCGATGTATTTGGCCATGTGATGTATTTGGCCATGTGATGTATTTGGCCATGCAATGTATTTGGCCATGTGATATATTTGACCATTCGATGTATTTGGCCATGCAATGTATTCGGCCATGTGATGTATTTGGCCATGCGATGTATTTGGCCATGTAATATATTTGTCCATTCGATGTATTTGTCCATGTGATGTATTTGTCCATGTGATGTATTTGTCCATGTGATGTATTTGGCCATGTGATGTATTTGGCCATGTGATGTATTTGTCCATGTGATATGTTTGGCCATTCGATGTATTTGGCCATGCGATATATTTGTCCATTCGATGTATTTGGCCATGTGATATATCTGTCCATTCGATGTATTTGTCCATGTGATGTATTTGGCCATGTGATGTATTTGGCCATTCGATGTATTTGTCCATGCGATGTATTTCGCCATGCGATATATTTGTCCATTCGATGTATTTGGCCATGTGTTATATCTGTCCATTCGATGTATTTGTCCATGTGATGTATTTCTCCATGTGATATATTTGTCCATTCGATGTATTTGTCCATGCGATGTATTTGGCCATGCAATATATTTGTCCATTCGATGTATTTGTCCATGTGATGTATTTGGCCATGTGATATATCTGTCCATTCGATGTATTTGTCCATGTGATGTATTTGGCCATGTGATGTATTTGTCCATTCGATGTATTTGTCCATGTGATGTATTTGGCCATGTGATATATTTGTCCATTCGATGTATTTGGCCATGTGATGTATTTGTCCATTCAATGTATTTGGCCATGTGATGTATTTGTCCATGTGATATATTTGTCCATTCGATGTATTTGGCCATGTGATGTATTTGTCCATTCGATGTATTTGGCCATGTGATGTATTTGTCCATGTGATGTATTTGGCCATGTGATGTATTTGTCCATGTGATGTATTTGTCCATGTGATGTATTTAGCCATGTGATGTATTTGTCCATGTGATGTATTTCTCCATGCGATGTATTTGGCCATGCAATGTATTTGTCCATGTGATGTATTTGTCCATGTGATGTATTTCTCCATGTGATGTATTTGTCCATGTGATGTATTTGTCCATGTGATGTATTTCTCCATGTGATGTATTTGTCCATGTGATGTATTTGGCCATGTGATGTATTTGTCCATGTGATGTATTTCTCCATGCGATGTATTTGTCCATGTGATGTATTTGGCCATGCAGTGTATTTGTCCATGTGATGTATTTGTCCATGTGATGTATTTCTCCATGCGATGTATTTCTCCATGTGATGTATTTCTCCGTGTGATGTATTTGTCCATGTGATGTATTTGTCCATGTGATGTATTTGTCCATGTGATGTATTTCTCCATGTGATGTATTTGTCCATGTGATGTATTTGTCCATGTGATGTATTTGTCCATGTGATGTATTTCTCAATGTGATGTATTTGTCCATGTGATGTATTTGTCCATGTGATGTATTTGTCCATGTGATGTATTTCTCCATGCGATGTATTTGTCCATGTGATGT
This sequence comes from Xyrauchen texanus, assembly GCF_025860055.1. Classification (NCBI taxonomy): domain Eukaryota; kingdom Metazoa; phylum Chordata; class Actinopteri; order Cypriniformes; family Catostomidae; genus Xyrauchen; species Xyrauchen texanus. Next base: position 48,363,470 of record NC_068286.1, read on the forward strand.
ATTTGTCCATGTGATGTATTTCTCAATGTGATGTATTTGTCCATGTGATGTATTTGGCCATGCAATATATTTCTCCATGTGACGTATTTGTCCATGTGATGTATTTGGCCATGTGATGTATTTGTCCATGTGATGTATTTCTCCATGCGATGTATTTGTCCATGTGATGTATTTGGCCATGCAGTGTATTTGTCCATGTGATGTATTTGTCCGTGTGATGTATTTCTCCGTGTGATGTATTTGTCCATGTGATGTATTTGTCCATGTGATGTATTTGTCCATGTGATGTATTTGTCCATGTGATGTATTTCTCCATGTGATGTATTTGTCCATGTGATGTATTTGTCCATGTGATGTATTTCTCAATGTGATGTATTTGTCCATGTGATGTATTTGTCCATGTGATGTATTTGTCCATGTGATGTATTTCTCCATGCGATGTATTTGTCCATGTGATGTATTTGTCCATGTGATGTATTTCTCAATGTGATGTATTTGTCCATGTGATGTATTTGGCCATGCAATATATTTCTCCATGTGACGTATTTGTCCATGTGATGTATTTGGCCATGCAATATATTTGGCCATGTGATATATTTGTCCATTCGATGTATTTGGCCATGTGATATATTTGTCCATTCGATGTATTTGGCCATGTGATGTATTTGGCCATGCGATATATTTGTCCATTCGATGTATTTGGCCATGCAATGTATTTGTCCATGCGATATATTTGGCCACGTGATATATTTGTCCATTCGATGTATTTGGCCATGCGATGTATTTGTCCATGTGATATATTTGTCCATTTGATGTATTTGGCCATGTGATATATTTGTCCATGCGATGTATTTGTCCATGTGATGTATTTGGCCATGTGATATATTTGTCCATTCGATGTATTTGGCCATGTGATGTATTTGGCCATGTGATATATTTGTCAATTCGATGTATTTGGCCATGTGATGTATTTGGCCATGCGATGTATTTGGCCATGCGATATATTTGTCCATTCGATGTATTTGTCCATGAGATGTATTTGGCCATGTGATATATTTGTCCATTCGATGTATTTGGCCATGTGATGTATTTGTCCATGTGATGTATTTAGCCATGTGATGTATTTGTCCATGTGATGTATTTCTCCATGCGATGTATTTGTCCATGTGATGTATTTGTCCATGTGATGTATTTCTCCATGCGATGTATTTGTCCATGTGATGTATTTCTCCATGTGATGTATTTCTCCATGCGATGTATTTGTCCATGTGATGTATTTCTCCATGTGATGTATTTCTCCATGCGATGTATTTGGCCATGCGATATATTTGGCCATGTGATGTATTTGGCCATGCAATGTATTTGGCCATGTGATATATTTGTCCATTCGATGTATTTGGCCATGCAATGTATTTGTCCATGCAATGTATTTGTCCATGCGATATATTTGGCCATGTGATATATTTGTCCATTCAATGTATTTTGCCATGCGATGTATTTGTCCATGTGATGTATTTGGCCATGCGATGTATTTGGCCATGTGATATATTTGTCCATTCGATGTATTTGGCCATGTGATGTATTTGGCCATGTGATATATTTGGCCATGTGATGTATTTGGCCATGTGATATATTTGGCCATGTGATATATTTGTCCATGCGATGTATTTGGCCATGTGATGTATTTGGCCATGTGATATATTTGGCCATGTGATATATTTGTCCATGCGATGTATTTGGCCATGTGATATATTTGTCCATTCGATGTATTTGGCCATGTGATGTATTTGGCCATGTGATGTATTTGGCCATGTGATGTATTTGGCCATGTGATATATTTGTCCATGTGATATATTTGTCCATTCGATGTATTTGGCCATGTGATATATTTGTCCATGCGATGTATTTGTCCATGTGATATATTTGTCCATGTGATATATTTGTCCATGTGATGTATTTGTCCATGTGATATATTTGTCCATGCGACATATTTGTCCATGTGATATATTTGTCCATGTGATATATTTGTCCATGTGATATATTTGTCCATTCGATGTATTTGGCCATGTGATATATTTGTCCATGCGATGTATTTGTCCATGCGATGTATTTGTCCATGTGATATATTTGTCCATGCGATGTATTTGTCCATGCGATGTATTTGTCCATGTGATGTATTTGTCCATGTGATGTATTTGGCCATGCGATGTATTTGGCCATGTGATATATTTGTCCATGCGATGTATTTGTCCATGCGATGTATTTGTCCATGTGATATATTTGTCCATGTGATGTATTTGGCCATGTGATGTATTTGGCCATGTGATGTATTTGTCCATGTGATATATTTGTCCATTCGATGTATTTGGCCATGTGATGTATTTGGCCATGTGATGTATTTGGCCATGTGATGTATTTGTCCATGCGATGTATTGGCTGTAATTTCATTCATGAGTGTTTGATATTTCATTCATTTTAATCATTTCACTCACCTCAGAAATTTAAGCAAACTGAAAAATCACAAAAGACAAGATAATTAGGAAGGTGAGACCAGTGTATAATGCCAGAACATTTTCATATATTGATGGTTAACTAGTTCAGTAACCAGAGGAAGTTCTGAAATAAAGAACAAATGGTTTCACAAGGTGAAAAGATGATGATAATTCACACGTGTGAATGTTTTTCTTGAAAGACTGCACATACTAACTTGTTCGGTTTGGTAAGATCTCTGATGTAGAAATCAGGAAATATGCTGCTCTGTCTTTCTTTTTCCATAATTGTGTTGCTTTATATTTGATATATGACACATGATTTACTTTACAATGCACTACAGCTGAAAGTCATTTTAGAGAATACTGATACTCAATAAGCCGCACCCGGCACTCGAAACATATGTTTGCGGCCCACGTGATGTTATCACCATATAAATGATTATAGGCTACAGTATGTTCTTATTGTGATGGGACAATTAACTAGCGCATTTACAGTCATTTTCAGTATCAGAAAAAGAAACGGCAAACAGATGTAAAGACTGGATTGAATGCATTTTATTTGAATTCAATTAATTATATATTTCAATTATGTATTTAACAGTATGTGTAGCATAGTCTACTCAAGTCATTAACATAAAAAAGCAATTCAAATCTTGGTAATACTATATTTTGCAGTGTTCCTGTTACAGAGCAAATACCCAAGTAAGTACAGAGTAAGTACAATATTAAATAATTTAATAACATGAAACTACATGTACTTAATATGTAATTAAGTTATAGAACGTCAAGGGCATACACATTGTAATTATGTGTTATAAACATGTATTATTACATGTGTGTAACAGGTCAGTCTTGTTACATGTGTAATAGCAAGATCACTAGTTTAAATGAACTCATAAGATAATTACATTAGAATTACACAGTATTACAGAGTATTAATCAGGTACAGTTGCAGATGTAGTACATCATTTAAAGTTATGAATGCGGTCTTCATCATCATAACTGTGGACGTGCACACCCTGTCTCTGTCTGCTCTCCTGGCAAAATAACTCTATTGCATTTCCAAGCAACAAAGAGAAAATTGTAGAATTTTGAAATGGATGTGCAGAATCTATGACTCCAGAAGTTAGAACCAAAATAGAAAACTTGAAGCTGAAGGGAAATTGCACATTGTCACGAACCCCGCTCCCTCGCTCCGCCCCCTCGAGCTTCCACGCTCGTTCCGCCCCCTCGAGCTCCCACGCTCGTTCCGCCCCCTCGAGCTCGCACGCTCTTTTTGCTCGCTCGAGCCCTCACGCCCACTTTGCTCCTACTCGCTCACATGCTCGTAGGCAATCTCCCTTCCTCGAGTTTCTCACGCGTTTCCAATCCCCCAGAACATTATGACCACCTGCACTCGCGTCATCTGCACTCTTGCACATTAGTTTCACCTGCACTCGTCTCATCACCTGTCATGGTTTACACCTGCACTTGCCCCTATATATATATATCACTACCCTTTCGTCTCACGGTTGTTGGTTATTGTATTTAGTTTCCCGTGTCTTTGCCCCCGCTAGTCTCGTCTAGTTTTGACCTCCTCTCGTTCACCTCTTAGCTTGCCAGCCCCCCTTGTTCCCCTGTCTTTTCCTCTCGCTTGTCTTGTTAGTATATTTATTCCCCGGCTTCGACCTCACGCTCCCTTTGACTACTCTCTCCCGGATTGCCCCCTTGTTTATATCTTGATTCCCCGGCTTTTGACCTAACGCTCACCCTGACCATTCTTCGCTGGATTTGCCCTTGTTTTGTACTGTTGCCTGCTATTGTTTAATAAAGCAGTTTTTCCCCGACATTGTGACTGTCTCAACTTGTGTTCGCTACACACATTTAGATAAAAAGAAGTTTAAAGATAACCACCTTGTTTAATTATTAGCTTCACTTGTGATGTCACTCACCCAGTGCTTCAAGAATGGCAAACTGTTCATCTTGTTACCGTGACGACTGTTTAAGTAAACAAAACAAAAAGAAAACAACTATAGTAAGAGCCCTAATAGAAAAGTGACAATATTATGATAAAGATAAAGAATGCTAAACTCAGTTTATTCTTTTGCTCTTTAGCAATTAGTTGTAAAAAATAAAACAAATCCAGAAAAAAATGCTAAAGGTTTTATATTGTTGAATAAATGTGTGTCTCGTTCATTAATGTCCATGTGATGGCAGACAGGTGAATGTGTAAGTGCACTTAAATATTGGTTTAGCATCTGTTGCTTTGTATACAAGTGAGTTAATTTAAACTTAAGCTCAGTTTGTAAATGTATGTACTAACACATGAAGTTCACAGGCAGTCTAGATCACATAACTTATATAACTATATATATATATATATTTATAAAGCATTGCATTTATATTGGAACAGATTGCAACAGTAAAACCTATTTTGACACTTCTGAATTCTGTCCATACCACCAACAGACCCATGTTGCTTAGAATAATTTGAAATCACACATTAAGAAGCAATTGTGTAGATAATTGTTGTTTTTTTGTAGTTTTCTTTGACCATGCAAAGCCTGCATAAGCAGCGATGTTTTGTAAAAATATTTGATTGTTCCACATTTGTAACAAAATCTTCCCATTACACAAATAGGCAAGTAACAAGACTGTTACACACATGTAATAATACTTGTCTATTACACATATATAATTACAATGTTTAAATACATGCTGTTCCATAACATAATTACATAGTAGGTACATCTTTTTTCTTGTTATTATATTATTTAGTACTCTGTATTTACTTGGGTAATTACACTGTAAAAATGAAGAGTAAAATATTTTATTATTAATTTAATAATAAATAAATAAATAAAATCAATATAAAAAAAAAGAATGCAGCCCTCGAGGCTAAAGGGATCCTGCTTTGCGGCCCCTGAGATTTGCAAAACGGAGTGCCCCTCCCATAAACGATACAGAGTTAATGATGATTTTTCAAATACTTTCTGATGGTCTCAAGACATTACAAAGCTGCGGTAACCTGTCATTCAACCTTTGCACCATTGTGTGTATTTGAGTGTTGTGTGCGTGAAGAGAACATGTGAATTAAACAGACATTACACTAAAATGTTTGATCTAGGGAATTGGTTCTTTTAAAAATTGGTTGTAAGGTTAAGCTGGGTACAATGTGGCTATCTATATTCAATAACTGTCCAGTAAGTGAAAGGAGAGTATTTGATGTAAAAAGCCCCTCTGTTGCAGTGGCTAAAGCCCCAATTAAACACATTGTTTATCTTAAGTGGGGTAAATAGATTTGTGATAAAGAATGTTCAAAGTGGGCTCACATTGACTCATCCAATCATAATAGAGATTCATTTGTTAATAGAATAATTGAGATGTTATGAATTATCAAAAGTGATTAAAAAAATTATTCACTCTTTTCTGAAGTTATTTTTATATAAAAATATCTTTATTTGTGAAGTGAAAGCAGCCTTTTACCCCAAGTGAAGCAGCCTTTTACCCCAAGTGAAGCAGCCTTTTACCCCAAGTGAAAGAGCCTTTTACCCCAAGTGAAAGAGCCTTTTTCCCAAGTGAAGGAGCCTTTTACCACAAGTGAAAGAGCCTTTTACCCCAAGTGAAGGAGCCTTTTACCCCAAGTGAAGCAGCCTTTTATCCCAAGTGAAAGAGCCTTTTCTGCCAAGTGAAAGAGCCTTTTACCCCAACACTGTAAACCCTAATAAGTTCACAGAACTCAAAAATTATTTTGTAACAGATTACACAAAAATATTTTAGTGATGTTTTTAAATGTTTTAAGTTTACATAAAATAAAAATTATATTTACAGTTGCCTTAAATTATCTCAAGGTTATCTTATAAATATTGATATTCCTCAACTTAAAATAAGTGAGTAATTCACTAAATAATTTAAATATTCTTCAACTCATAAAATGTGGGAAATACACTCAAAATTTTCAATATTCTTAAACTCATATAATGTGGGAAATACACTCAATTTTCTATAATTTTCAACTCATAATCAAAATTTATTCTAAACTAAAATACTGATGTCGGCCCACTACACAATTATAATCAGCTAATAATGTCAGAAAACATGAAAGTGACACCACAGTGACAATTTAGCAACTTTTTTTTTATTCAACACAATGTGCTTTTTAAAAGGCACAAATCGAAGGAGCTCAGTCAAAACAAAGTGCTTGTCATAAAATAAAAGGAAATGATTTCATGAAAAAAAAGTACATTAAGTGTTAATAGTTCCATATTCTGATAGTGGTCATTGCTACAGAGGGTAGATTCAGTATTTTAGGTCTCCATCTCACATTATTCAGTAAACATTATGATAAAAACTAACAAGGGATTCATGATAAAATTAAATAAGATTCTAAGTATTATCCATCCTCAACAGCAATGACAACTATTAGAATGTGGAGCCATTTAAAAGAACACAGCGACTTTTTGGGACTTTAGGTTATTCACGTATCCCCAGAGTTAGATAAGTCCACACACCCTTCTCATCTCTGTGCGTGCCATAACTGCGTGTCTGACACACCCACCGCTAGCCTAGCTTAGCACAAAGACTGGAAGTAAATGGCTACAGCTAGCATACTAATCCCAATAAGTGACAAAATAACGCCAACATTTTCCTATTTATATGTTGTGATTTGTATAGTCACAGTGTGTACAAATAACAAGGTCATATGAGACACAGGCATCTTTTAACCGTCTTTTAACCTATGTATACGGTTAAAAGATGCCTGTGTCTCATATGACCTTGTTATTTGTATAGTCACATTGTGTACAGACAAGGTCATATGAGACACAGACATCTTTTAACCGTCTTTAAACCTATGTATACGGTTAAAAGATGCCTGTGTCTCATATGACCTTGTTATTTGTACACACTGTGACTATACAAATCACAACATATAAATAGGAAAATGTTGGCGTTATTTTGTCACTTATTGGGATTAGTATGCTAGCTGTAGCCATTTACTTCCAGTCTTTGTGCTAAACTAGGCTAGCGGTGGGTGCGTCAAACAGAGTTACAGCACGCACAGAGATGAGAAGGGTGTGTGTGGACTTATCTAACTCTGGGGGATACGGTGAATAACCTAAAGTCCCAAAAAGTCAGCGTGATCCTTCAATACTGTTTAAAAACATTTAGGCACTTACTGTACCTTGAAGGCTGCAACTCACTTTGTTTTATTTTTAAATTCAAATGAAGTTCAACTGTTGCCATTCAACTGACAACATCAAGGTAGGCATTAGCCAACAGAACATTAAACATGTATAGTGCATGAAACAGTCGTTTCCCACAAGTTATTATGTGCGTTATTAAGTGCAAAAACTTGGGCTGGGCAATGCGTCAATGTTGTGATATTTATCTTTTAACAATCAATTAATTAAATCTGAGGTAGAAGAGGCAAACAGTCTCATCTTAAATCTGAGGTAGAAAAGGCAAACAGTGTCATCTTAAATGTGAGGTAGAACAGGCAAATGATTACATTTGTAAAGAGGAGAAAAACAACAAAAAACTTCCTCAATACTCAGCTCAACAAATAGTCCATTCTGAGTGATTCACTCATTGAACAAATCATTCTTCAGCGTCAGTAGACGCCCTTTCAGTGGTTTGTTGTCCTCAAGACACATTACAACTTTTTGTATAAATGTAAAGGTAAGCTCGAGATTCTTTGGGTACTGTAGGTCTAGTGCATAGACGTACCCAAAGAGCAGGAGAAATGAGTCAGCCAGATTTGTGGGACCACTCACAAGCATTTCATCCTCCACGACAATACAGATGCTCTCAGGGCTGAAGAGGGCCGCATCAGTAGTGTTATCCGTGACGACTGTCAGGAGAGCCACTGGAGTGTCAGTGAGGTCTGGACCATCTGCTGACTATAAAACACAAATAATACAAGAATGAGTTCAGCCCCTCAAGGATACAAATCATGCTAATGATCTCTAAACATTACTGGCACTTAGACTGCAACTAAGCTACATGTTTAAACTATTTTCTTTACATATGCTTATATCTTATGTTAGTTTCACACCTATCTGTTAGCATACTTTTTGTTTAGTGGAATGCTTTATTACTTACCTTTTCATTTATGTAATTTCTACATGTCAGTTTGCAGAATAACAACTCAAGTAAACTTCATAAACAGGTCCTGGGGGCTATTCCAGGAAGGAGGTTCAACAAACTCTAAGCCTAACCCTGAACTCTGAGTTGACTTACCCTGAGTTTTCAGTTCCAGAACAGCTGATCTGAGTTAGGTAATTCGACTCTAAATATTATTATTATAGTATTATTAGTTAATTATCTTTTTCTGGCTGATGGAAGGCGATTGATTAAACCTGCAAAGTGATAAAAAAAAAAGCTAAAACAAAGACGATTGTTCTGATCTGAGAGCACGTCAGCGATGACGTGTAGTCTGATATTCGCTGTGCGGCCGGAGTATATAAATTACGGACTGATGAGAAGCGGTCTACTGTTCGGTTCAGTCCTTGTCAGGGAGTGAGAGCTCATCTAAATGAATCAAAATTCTCTTCCTGGTGTAAAACTATGTGAATTATTTCTGCTTTAACATGATCGGACTGAGAAGGAAAGGACAGCCGCTGTCAGACAGCTCCGTCAGACTCAGGGTTTCTTCAGGTTAACCAGCTCACTGGCAGGTTTGGTTCACAGAGTAAGTTACCACAGTAACAGACCCAGAGTTTAAGTTACCTCTCTGCATCCTGTTTGCCATGGAGCATCACAGTATCAGAGCTCCATTGATGGCTTTATACTACTCGTCAGGCACAAGCTCAACTCAGAGTTAAGATACTCAGAGTCGAATTACCTAACTCAGATTTGCTATTCTGGAACTGAAAACTCAGGGTAAGTCAACTCAGAGTTCAGGGTTAGGCTTAGAGTTTGTTGAACCTCCTTTCTGGAATTACCCTCTGGAATGGATAACTCAAGAGTTTCCCTCATCTCAGGGTTCACTCTGAGTTTTCACATAACCTGCTTTCTGAAATACCCCCTGGTTCTCCTAGAGTTCTTTGAGTGATGTTATATGTTTAAGCTGACTGAATAGCTAGGCAAAGGGATTGATAGTGAGGCCAGTACACTTACATTACAGGTCCTGAAGAACTTGGAGGCATCTTCACGCAGGTACACAGGAAGTGCACGAAGGACGAGGGCCCGCCTCATATTTACATCACGTTGTTCCTAGATGGACAAAAAATATCCATTACAACAGTAATTACACAAATGCAGAGCAAACACTTAAAAAAAAAATCAAAGTGTTAAATAGCTCCATATTCTGATGGTGGTCATTGCTATAGATGGTAGATTCAGTATTTTGGGTCACCATTTCTTCAGTAAAACATTTTTCAAATTAATAACTTTCTATTGTAAATACTTTAATAACACACAAAGGAAAAAACTTAAAATTGTAAATAAAATTTCACGAAAACAGTAGTTATTTGGACTTCCAAATTGAAGCTGATAAAGTATCTTTTAAAGGTACCTCTTTCTGATAGAATACATCTTGTCAAGATGTCTATCTCTGATGAGATGACAATATTGTGTTCATGGAATAATCACTTAACCTCAGGGCACAGTCCAGGCAATTCACACTATGGTTTCTTATAGTTGTCTGAATATAATCTGTTAATAATCTGTTTCTGGATCATGTAAAGTTTAAAATTTACCTGAAGATCATAAATCCTCATGAGCTTGGCTAGCTCCTCCGCTGTTTCTGGATCATGTAAAGTTTAAAATTTACCTGAAGATCATAAATCCTCATGAGCTTGGCTAGCTCCTCCGCTGTCTTGCCAGTCTTGGTGGCCTTGTCTCTGAACAAGGTGATGAGTTTAGGCGTGTGTCTGTCCAGCTCCTTGTAGAATTGATTGCGCAGGTTAACATTGTTGATTCGGTGGAACTCTGCAAACACCTGTACATGGACAGAATTACACAGAAATATACAAAGATGAATTAGGAACAGAATTGTGAACATTTTAAGAAGTTTTCAGTTGCCAGGTAGCAAAACCAAGGGCAATTCTACTAGGGATGAGTCAGAACCAAGGTCAAAATAGAAAGTTAATTGTCATTCTTTAATTTAAAACAGGCTGTAAACACTAATAACACTATTTCATAATACATCCTACCTGAACTCCTAAAATGATTTCTAGATGATCTTACAACCACACACTTGAGCCTACAAAGAAATACAGTACAAACACAGACCTTGTTAGCATCATGATAACACACTCACTTTATGTTGTTTAGCATTGTTCGATTCACGCTAGCACACAAATACACACAGCTCGACCACCTAAAATATTGACTGTGTAACGCGGACACTTATTGAAATAAGTATAACGTTACTCACAGTACGCACGTGCATTACCAGCGAACAGCGAAAACAACACCCGAACCGGCAGAAATCGGGAAGCAGGGATAAGTTAACGTTATGCCTTTCGTCAATGTCCCGGGAAAACATGCATTATGGGAAATGTAGTTCTTCCAGGAAACCCGCTGATAACTTTACACTGTTGTAAGATTCAACAACTTCTAAAGTTACAATTACTTGGATTTGTAAACTATTTACAACAAATATTCACTGTGCACATTGTACAAATATATTCCCAGTTCCAAATTTAAGACTATTTATTGAAATTCAATTTAAAACACAACAACAACAAAAAAGTTAGCGTTACTTACCAAATCAGGGCTGATAATAAGACGGCGCTTAAAAAAAGGAGGGCAATAATACTAATGAAAAAAACCTGAGGTGGTGGTTTGAAGCGAGGGGATAAAAGTGCGCATTGATGCAAACAAATAAAAATAAATTAAACTGTGGGGCTGGCCAAAACTCAAGGCAAATTCAAGATGGCTGACTCAGCTTTCCTGAGGGAGAGATAAGACCCACCCACCAGAACGCCATGACGTCGATAACGTCATGACACTACTGTATGGTTCCTAAACGTTTTGAGTGTTCCACACAAATTAGCTATAAAATATTGAGCCCTATTCAATTAAAGTGGCATAAATCTCAACAGAGCTAAATACTTTATAGTTTGGTCAACTGCATAACGACATTTGACTGTTATGACCTTATTAGTTATGCGCTAGTACAACTGTTTGGGATTACAGTGAAGTGATGGAGCCTTTTACCCCAAGTGAAAGAGCCTTTTACCCCAAGTGAAGGAGCCTTTTCTGCCAAATGAAGGAAACCTTTACCCCAAGTGAAAGAGCCTTTTACCCCAAGTGAAAGAGCCTTTTACCCCAAGTGAAGGAGCCTTTTCTGCCAAATGAAGGAAACCTTTACCCCAAGTGAAAGAGCCTTTTACCCCAAGTGAAAGAGCCTTTTACCCCAAGTGAAAGAGCCTTTTACCCCAAGTGAAAGAGCCTTTTCTGCCAAGTGAAAGAGCCTTTTACCCCAAGTGAAAGAGCCTTTTACCCCAAGTGAAAGAGCCTTTTACCCCAAGTGAAAGAGCCTTTTACCCCAAGTGAAAGAGCCTTTTACCCCAAGTGAAAGAGCCTTTTACCACAAGTGAAGGAGCCTTTTACCCCAAGTGAAAGAGCCTTTTACCCCAAGTGAAGGAGCCTTTTACCCCAAGTGAAGCAGCCTTTTATCCCAAGTGAAAGAGCCTTTTCTGCCAAGTGAAAGAGCCTTTTACCCCAAGTGATGGAGCCTTTTACCCCAAGTGAAAGAGCCTTTTACCCCAAGTGAAGGAGCCTTTTCTGCCAAATGAAGGAAACCTTTACCCCAAGTGAAAGAGCCTTTTACCCCAAGTGAAAGAGCCTTTTACCCCAAGTGAAGGAGCCTTTTCTGCCAAATGAAGGAAACCTTTACCCCAAGTGAAAGAGCCTTTTACCCCAAGTGAAAGAGCCTTTTACCCCAAGTGAAGGAGCCTTTTCTGCCAAATGAAGGAAACCTTTACCCCAAGTGAAAGAGCCTTTTACCCCAAGTGAAAGAGCCTTTTACCCCAAGTGAAGGAGCCTTTTCTGCCAAATGAAGGAAACCTTTACCCCAAGTGAAAGAGCCTTTTACCCCAAGTGAAAGAGCCTTTTACCCCAAGTGAAGGAGCCTTTTACCCCAAGTGAAGCAGCCTTTTATCCCAAGTGAAAGAGCCTTTTCTGCCAAATGAAGGAAACCTTTACCCCAAGTGATGGAGCCTTTTACCCCAAGTGAAAGAGCCTTTTACCCCAAGTGAAGAAGCCTTTTCTGCCAAATGAAGGAAACCTTTACCCCAAGTGAAAGAGCCTTTTACCCCAAGTGAAAGAGCCTTTTACCCCAAGTGAAGGAGCCTTTTCTGCCAAATGAAGGAAACCTTTACCCCAAGTGAAAGAGCCTTTTACCCCAAGTGAAAGAGCCTTTTACCCCAAGTGAAGGAGCCTTTTCTGCCAAATGAAGGAAACCTTTACCCCAAGTGAAAGAGCCTTTTACCCCAAGTGAAAGAGCCTTTTACCCCAAGTGAAGGAGCCTTTTCTGCCAAATGAAGGAAACCTTTACCCCAAGTGAAAGAGCCTTTTACCCCAAGTGAAGGAGCCTTTTCTGCCAAATGAAGGAAACCTTTACCCCAAGTGATGGAGCCTCAGTGAAAGAGCCTTTTACCCCAAGTGTGGTGTAACAGGCCCTCTTACCAACCTTTTTTATTATTATTATTTCTATGAACTGGATTCAAAACTACTTTCTGTTGTTATTTCGTTCCACACGTATTATGTTGCTCCATCAATATTCAATGGAAATAAATGTATTTCTGGAGTCTTGACACAGCAAAAGGCTAATTTTCCTTAAGGTGTGCAATCCAGTTGTACTCTCTGTTTTTTGATATATATTAATTAATTCAATTGTTTTTACATTTGAACAATTCCAGATCCATAAACAATGCTGATCTTAAGTGCCTCTAATTGTCAGCATCACAGCATGATTGTTTTACTACTGTGGTAAAATAAGAAATAGGGTAAGAATATAGGATTTGAGAGCTCTTTCCTTCACATAAATACATATTTTCCTCTCTCTCTCTCTCTCTCTCTCTCTCTCTCTGTCTCTCTCTCGCTCTCTCTTTCTTTCTCTCTCTCTCGGTCTCTCTCTCTCTCGCTCTGTCTCTCTTTCTCTCTCTGTGTCTCTCGCTCTCTCTTTCTCTCTCTCTCTCTCTGTCTCTCTCTCGCTCTGTCTCTCTCTCTCTCTGTCTCTCTCTTTCTCTCTCTCTGTCTCTCTCTCTCTCTCTCTGTCTCTCTCTCTCTGTCTGTCTCTCTGTGTGTCTGTCTGTTTCCCACGGGAGGTGCCAGACGGCCAGTAATTTGGTTGTCTTGGCTCGTCTGGAGTAACACCTGCCCCCTCTCTGGGGAAACAGCCTTTCAGCCAAGAGGGAGAACTAGCAAACGCGTCGAGCAGAAATCACACCCGAAACGTATCTCTAAAATTACAGTATAATAAATAATAATGTCATTGGTAATGTGGAATATCATGTGTATGAGATACGCTATAAGAGGATAAAAACAGCCTTCAAGTTTAGTCTGGAGTCGCAAACGAGGATTTTATAATTATTTCCTATTTTTTCTCAGACAGCGAAGATATTACATTGTAAACGAGACACTATTTATTATTTCGTCATCTGTGTTGTTACATTTTTTTTCATTGTTACTTTATTTAAAAAAGAAACAAGACTCAACAGTAAAATAGGGTAGCTTTGATAAAAACCAGCTGTCACATCGACTTTACTACAAATTATTCAAAAGGTGCATAAAGTAAAAAGGACTCGACCCTGAAAAGCATAATTCTTTGGATAGCAGATATTTTCTTAACTATGAAATAACTTATTGTATCATCTGTTTCAATGGGGTTCTGAATATAAACATCCCAGACAGCGGCACGTGAACACTGAGAAACACAAGACGCAAAACATTTCATGTCAGTCTCAGAAATCATCCAAACCACATGAAATTACAGCAGATTATTAAATAAATATAACATTCCAAAATGATTTTGTTGTAATGAATTTGTTGTTCTAATGCATTAAAACATGGGGGAAAACAGCAGATTATTTCAAATAATTTAATCCCAATATACTATATATATATATCAAAAATAAAGAAACACAAAAAGGTGCAAGATGATGCTTAATTTCCCCCTCATCATTGATGAAGGACAAACTCTAACACACATGGTAACTTTTCTTTTAGCAACATTCAAGAAACGCACATTAATCTAAACAACAATCTTTCAACAAATAAATAAAACATGAGGTGAAACATTTCAAAACATAGAACAACAATTATGTAATAAATAAATAATAAATGAATAAATAGTTAAATACATGTGGTTAAGGTCACGATACTGTAATTTTCCCCTAATTGGAAAACTACTAGAGGAGGAAATGGAGGGAATGCTGATCATCTCAACAAGTCTCTGAATCTCCAGACGGATGCAACGGGTGATCTCTGACTCTGATCATTACAGTATTCAAATAGTCCTTATTGCATCATGAGTAGCCTAAAGCAGGGAACACAGTCTTTTCAATGGTTCACAGCTCTTTGAGCAATTACCATTTTTGTTTAAAGGGGAAGTATTTTGCTATAAACTATAATTTCTCATCAAATTAATTAACACCTGTTGGTGTCAAATGAACACTTGGGTGATAGCCATCTTATGTGCTTTCAGTCTTTTCCAACTACATGCATGGGGGTATCTCAGAGAGCCAACCACATAGCCGAAATTAGGATAGGATATGTGTTTTTATTGTTGTTGTTGTTGATTTTGTCCATTTAATGGTCCTCGTTTGTCCAAGGAATGGGTTTATCATCATAAAGATGGGCCCTCTGCTAAACATCCAACACATGATTTAAATACGAGATATAGCAAATAGCTAGTCTCAGGATTTCGATTTTTGACAATTTTTTGTCGGGGGGGAGAGTTGGCAGCAGCTTCCTCAGTTCGGCAAAGGCAACGTTGAACGCTTCGACCCTTATTCTCTCGCGGGTGGCGTGCGCGGATCGGTATTTGGCCGTAGCGCGTCTGCGCCTCCTCTTCTCTTCCCTGCTGAGGGTTAGTGGCGCCTGAGACTTCATCTTGCCCTCTCCGTCTGTGGACTCATTACTGATGCAACCAACCTTCATATCGTTCAACATGGTCTCAGCGTCGGACTGGCTCCACGGTAGATCTGAATCAGTTTGTTCTGGACTCAGCATCATTTTTGTTTTTTTTGTTTTTGTTTATACAATTTCTCCTTAGTTATTAATTTTACAATGTCCTGAAAAACAAAAAAAAATAATCCTCAATGACAATTTAATAAAAAAACATTTTAATTTGACACAGATTGGTTGTTTCTGTTGTTTTTAAGTTAGGCCTACATGATAAGATTATAAATCAGTCGTTCATTTTGACGTTTAAACATCTTGCCCCAAAGACAAATGTTCTCTTCTGTGCCCACTGCCTTGGCATTATATGAACACAAACATTAAATATGTGATTGTGATAACAGTTCCGATGTAAACATGTTTATATATTGCAGATACTGCTGTAAATTTAAAGGGTATTTTATAAGATGCTATAGTGCATTTCCGTTTGATTTTTCATCTGCAATAACAATTAATGTCAAATAAACAGTTGGCTTAATGTTTAAATTAAGAACATTTCTGCTGGGCCTTAAGTACACTATATATATTCCAGAAAGTTCTTATATCCGATATTAAGTGCAAATACGATAATTGTGGAGTCACGTTCTGCAATTAAAGTTCTCCATCTGTCACACTATAACACTTGGCGCGTGCTGCCCGACAGGACAAAACCAAACCAGAATAATAAGTGGTTCAAAAGGTTAACATCTGTTGAGAGAAACTTGCTTTTAGATCGGCATAAAATCACAACTGGATCATACAAATAAATGAATTAAAAACATGGAAACATTTGCAACATCTCTGTGCTCAATCTAATTTAATAGGCTACATTTGTTTTAGACAAAATCGAATAAAAATAAAATAAAATCGGGAAATATTAAAAGTGAAAACCCCAGACTGATGAGTGAATTAGAATTACGCAGAATCACTTCAAATCGTTTCAGTTATAAGATGTATAAAGCTATAGTTAATTGTAATAATTGTATGTAATAATTTAATTTAATAATTGTGTTTATGCCATTGAGCGGATCAGTTTTAATACAATTAACAAAATACCAGTTTATTATAGGCTATACTATAACAAATAGACAATTTATAAATGTCGAAATATTTCCACAATATATTATTATTATTATTATTATTATTATTATTATTATTATTATTATTATTATTATTATTATTATTAAGTTTACTTTACACATTTATAATATACAAGTTAACAAACTCTTTATTGTTGCAGTTTACCGTGTAATGCACTTGTCAGCTCCTTCGGCAACTCTATCCGCGTGCCTTTCCGTCATGAAGCTTCCCTCCGAATTAAATATTTCTTCATTTACTTTGGAGCCCTCCGATTACAAATTGGGTAAAAATCTGTCACTAAGCAATGAGCAAAATCACAAATTGTGATGCTGAACAATTTCTGCGTTTGACGGATGATGCCTTCGGGTTTGAGATCTGGAGGTGATGCCTCGTGACCCCAGACTCTAGACAATAGAGATAGCAGTGTTGATAAGATTGTAAAAAAGTACTGAAATGTTGTCAGTCCTGTGAAGGGAGACTGCGATTACTCGAGCATAAACTGGCGAAGAAAACAGCACTTGAATGGAAAACCATCTCTGTTAAATCCTGCATTCTCTTCAGTCGCCGGATCTGTATGAGGTTATAAAGGAGCAGATATTAGAGGATACTTCATTGTAAAATCTCTTCAGGATGACGGAGGGCTGGAATATATTTGTGGGGTGGTATTGTCTAACACCGCCCCTTCGCATCACAACACCCCTCCTCCTCCTCCTCCTCCTCCGAGTCCAGACGGCTTGAGATAAATCTAATCTGCTACACATTTCTTGTTAATGTACAGGAGTGACATTGATTTCACTTAAGTGTCATCATGTAATTGGTCATAACCCCACAAGTGAAAGTCAGGAGTACACAGTGTTACATTTAAAGGCATAAGAAGCAAATTATACAAATATTTATGCTCCATGGAAATGATTGAACACACACAAGGAGGGAGAAACAGACACAGGAACAGCAATATTTGTAAAATATGATGTGTAAAGGTTAACATTTTTTCAGTGTCTCTGTTAATTATTTTGGCATTGTGGATTATGAGGACAAACCATTAATCACATTTTTGAAATGTTATACAGATTTAAAAATGTTATTCACTTATTGAGAGTATTTCCACTCATAATCGCAACCTAAAATTTACTTACTGGGCCATTCTTACAATTTAGTGACATTTTGACAAAATGAAATATTTTGTAAGTATCTTTTTGTTTTCTCATTAAATCGACATGTTAAAAAGTTTATAGGTCATGCAGGTCCATTTTTTTCAAGACGTTCAGTGGATAAATGAGCTACTACATGAATTCTGTGAATGATATCTAGCAAACATATTTGTAAACTAATATTGATAATTTGATTTCTGTTCAGATAATTACATTTGACATAATTTGACATTAATTTGATCTATATTATCCCATAATAGAGTGAACATGTTAAGATATGCCTGGCCACATTGAACTAACATCACAAAATAAAGAAAAACATTTATAAAAAATAGAGTTACACACTTCAAAATTACTTTTCTGAATGGCTGATATTCATCTCCAATGTGTGTGTTGTCATTTCATAACATATATGTTCAATTAAGGGCCACAGTATCATGACATAACAAGGTGGACAAAGGAAGAGGCTATTAATAGCAATAGATGCCATGTGCACTGTGCAAATACAAATAGAAACTGAAGCATCTTCATTGCGATTAGGGTTAGATGCCCTGTCCACCGCTGACCGCTGGGAGGCGCCAACCAAGTCCAACGCTGACTGCTATGACGTGCCTGCAGAGTCCAACACAAACTGCCACGACGCACCCAAGCCTGCTGCAGTGCTTTACACCACCCTTAAGAGGAGGAGGAGGAACAGATGGGTCCCTGTGCCAGTATCAGCTGCAGCTTCCCAGAAGGGGCTCGAATCAGCTACAGCTTCGCCAGCAGCCTTTGAGTCTGTTCCGCCCCCAGTGGATGCCAATGACCCTGTCTTCTCCCCAACGGCCACGAAAACCCTGTCCTCGTCCCTGTTCTGGAGCCACCCGACCTCATAACTGCTCTGGTGTTACATGACCCTCTTCCCGCTCCAAGGCTCCCTGACCTCATCCCTGCTCTTGAAACACCTGACCTTTTCTCATTCCTGGAGCCGCTGCCCCGGCCACTGGCACGCGCCTCCTCCCTGGAGCCATCTCCTGGCCACCGGATCCAGCCCCTTTGTTTAGTTTTGGGTCTTGTGTGAGTTTTTCTCCCTATGCGATTTGTCTTGTGTCTTTACTTCGCCCTTGTTTGCCCTGTTATCTGCCTGATTATTAGTTGATTGTCCCCACCTGATCTACTTTAAAGTCTACTCCCTTTATATTCCCCTCATGTGCTCTTTCACGTGCTGGTTCATTCCTTCTGTCTACTCCAGATTTCTCTGTGTTCTGTTGTGTATTCTGCCATTTTTTCAGATGTTTTTGTTTTTATTTTCTCCTAGTCCTGTTTAATTTTTGTGTTGTTTTTTGTTCTGGTTCCCGTTTCCCCCCTCGTGGGTTGTGGTGTTTTCTGGGCCGTGTTTTTTGTGTGTTCTTTTTGCTCAGTGTTTTCTGTTTATTCTATTTTTATTTTTTATAATCAAATATTATCTGGCTACTGTCTGCATTTGGGTTCATTTCCACTATTCTGACACACACAGACACCAACCCCTAGCCCTAAATATAATCCTCATATTGCTGTAGTAACACTATGGATAATTGCATTAAAACTATGGCTTCGGGAGCCATGTGACACTATGCAAGGATTGATCGCTTGAAGGTGAGCTCCGCTTTACTTGGTTACAATTATCATTTTAAGCAATATTAACCGGTGAGAACCGTAATAGTTTTGTTTATTAAACTGTGTTGGGAGTGCAGGTGTCAATACAATTTGAAATCGTCGGCCTGTGGGGACATTAAAAAGCACTTATGTTCTCACTTGGGGGACGTCTTGCAGGATCAAGATGGCAGGGGTCCAGTTGATAATGGCAGCGAGCCTCATAATGTAGTTCGGTATATCTTGAACATTTATGCAGCACTAACAAAAATCTCGACCAACATGGAGGACCTTTTGGAAATACGTCTATGGAGGCAAAACCTTCCACTTTGATCACAAGTATGTATGAGGAAGAGAAGTGAGTCGAGTCTCTGAAGTTGGCCGAAAGAGAGCTGCAGGCTAACTTGCTGTCCACCAAAGCCGATGTGGAACTGGTGTGGGAAAAACTAGAGGATATGTGAAATCGGAGCAGACATAATAATGAGCGTTCAATTCAAGAGAGAAAGAAAGGTAAAGATATGGTGAGGTTTTTGGAGGGGCGTATTTGGAATTTGATCGACGCTGAGGGTCAACAGCTTAAAATTGAGCACATCCACAGAGTTTTCAGTCAGCTTTCCAGGACGGGTGACAGACCCGATCTATCCTGGCAAGATGCTTCTGGTCAGCTGACAGAGACTTTGTTCTATGAGCGGTGAGGAATAAATGCAAGTTGTGCTGGGAGGACCACAACATCATGGTTTTTCTAGACTATCCTAGAGCTACACAAACGGGATGGGATGGATTCAAGGAGTGTAAGACATTATTGCACCATTAGAAGGTAAGCTTCACATTGCTGTATCCTGCTAATATAAGAATTGACACCAAGGATGGATGCAAGACTTTTACATGCTATGGCCTTCAATAAATCAATGGAGTAACTTTATCAACAATAAAGACTACACATTGTGCATTTAGCTGACGCAGCCTGAGAGGGTTTTGTTGTTCTGTTGTGTGCCAACTGGCTCTTGCCTGACTCTATTTTTTTCTTTTCTTTTTTTTTCCCTTTGTTAACTTGCTGTTGAGCTCATTTGCTCACATTGTGGGTTCGATGTTATTGTTTACTGGGGCCTATTTTATATTTTATTTGACATTTTCTTGAACATATTTATGTACAATGTAATTGCTTGGTTTATGTTAAGAAAAGCAAAACAATATAATAACAATAACAATAATAATATATATACATTTAATTGAAAAATCAAAAACAATCACAGGACTTCAGCAATCTAGTAGCAATAGTGTCATGGAAAGTCCTGTGAGCGTGCCTGGACCGTCGGATTTCAGAGCAATGGACTCAAGTTGGGACTGTTATATGTGAAGTTGAAGCACATTTTTGTCTGTTCCATGGGTTATTAAGGATGTTATGGTTACATCAATGTTGGTGTCAGGGTTTTGTGAAGGGAAGAGACGAGAGTAAGGATTCAAATGGTGAAATTGTATTATAAACAAAAGAAGGGGATACAAAGATGAGGGAATAATATGAAGAAGAAGGTAACGAAACTGTACAGCAGTAATAACTGACACAGGAATAAAGAACAAGAGAATAAATATACACTTGGGCTAACAAGGAGACAAGGAACACCTGGGATAAAATTAGGGCAAAGGATAGGAAGACAGACAGAGGAAGATGCAAAACTACCAGGACGGAACTGGCAGATGGCTTTGCCACTGATTTTTTTAGATCTTATGCTGCAGAAATGGCTCCACTTTTGTTAGAAGTTTATGCAGAATCAGTAAAGAATGGAAAGCTTCTGCCAACCATGACACAATCCCGGATCAGTCTAATTCTTAAAAAGATCCAAGTGAGTGTAAGAGTTACCGTCCAATTTCCCTGATCCAGCTAGACGTAAAAATATTGTCAAAAATTCTAGCTAACCGATTAAGAAAAGTTATGACATCTCTTATACATGTAGATCAGGTGGGGTTTTTCGGGGCTGCAGGTCTTCTGATAACATGAGGTGTTTCATCAATATCATGTGGTCAATCTCACTTGATGCTGAAAAGGCATTCGATATGGTAGAATGGGATTATCTTTTTAAGATTTTGAAATATACGGGTTCGGGAATACTTTTATTGGTTGGATTAAGTTACTTTATAGACACCCAGTAGCAGCAATACAAACAAATTGATTAATTTCCGATTATTTTACTCTGGATAGGGGCCCCGGCAGGGTTGCCCTTTTTCCCCATTATTGTTCTGTCTTGCCCTGGAACCATCAGCAGCCGCGATAAGAAAGGAAGAGGATTTTCCAGGGGTGATGGCGGGAGGTGTGGCGCAAAAGCTTTTGCTTTAAGCAGATGATAATTTATTATTCGTCTCCGACCCTACTATATCAATGCCTTGCCTCCACAGAATTATTAATTCCTTTTCTAAGTTCTCAGAATACAGAGTCATTGCATTGCCATTGCAAAGCCTTATTATTAAACTAACAAGAGAAATTAAGTTACACCTCGTTATCTTGCATTTGCACACTGTGTGGAAAAAAGTGTCCAGAGTGTTTAATTCGAACATTTATTTAAATGATGCCTCGAGCATATGGTTGAACCCAAAATTATGTATTAATAAGTCCCCTTTCTGCTGGTCAGAGTGGATTTTGAGGGGGGTTACTACACTCTGTGACCTATGTGAGAGTGGAGTGTTGAGATCCTTTGAAAATATGGCTCAACATTTTAGAATTCCCAGATCTCAGTTCTTCAGGGATTTACACCTACGCCACCTGCTCTGTAATATTATTGGGAGTGCCATGCACCCCCCTAAAGCAGCAGATATTCTGGGAGAGGTGATTACTGCTTTTGGAAAAGGTCATGAGGCATCAGTGTATATTACTCCTGGCTAAATCAGAGTCTGGGGGACGGAGCTTCAACTTCTCTCAAGAGATTATGGGAGAAAGATTTAAAATTGGTATTGGAGGAGGGAGCGTGTGGTAGGATTCTAAAAAAACGTCAACTTCTATATATGCAAGGGTGCGCCTGATGCAATGTAAGATTTTAAATAGATTCTATTGAACCCCCTCTAGATTGTATAGGCTTGGCCTTAAAGACACACCCACCTGCTGGTGATGTCAATCAGAACATGAGGACAAAACCCATGTTTTTTGGTGGTGTGTTAAGGTCAAAGAATTTTGCTTGAGGGTTCAGAACTTTATGTGTGACGTATTGGACATTCAATTTTCATTTTGCCCCAGATTCTGTATCTTGGGGCGGTCATTAATATTCGGGATAGACATTTAATGTTTAGGGGAAGGGGCTTAATGTATATATGTGATTTGATTCCATATTTTAGGTTATGTTTATTTGTTTTTTGAAAGGAATCAATAAAAATTGTTAAGAACAAAAACAAATAGAGGCTGGGCTTCCTCATATGACCATTAACCAGCAAACTTCCCACCCCATGTCCATGCATTTCGGACCTCCTGCTGGACTAAAGTACCCCTACTCCTACCCCTATTAGTTTCTGTTAAGGTGCTTATGCAGAAAGGACTTGCCTGGTCCATGCACATTTCCTATCAAAAATGTTTTAGCCGCATCTGCCCCTACCCCTATGATTGAATATCTGCAAACTCGTTCACATTCTGATGCTGACTCTCCACTATTCATCACCCCATCTGAGAACCTATGTCTCATCAGTGTTTCAGAAATCACCTTTCTGACATCCTCACATATTGCGGTCTCTCTCCCAGTGTTTTCTCTGGGAATTCGTTCAGAATTGGAGCTGCCACATCCGCTGCTCATCAGGGAATACCAGAGTCCATGATTACAATGCTCAGATGCTGGTCTTCTTCATTCTATCAGAAATATATTTGACCCAACCCTCAAATCACCACACGCTCACCTCTCCATTAGCAATATGTTTTTTCAGTTCATAATTGATGGTGGCCTGGAGTCACATTGCATTCATCCACATATCTTTTATGTCACATATTTAACAAATTCAAGCATGTCTATCCTCCTGAAAGGAGGCCGTTTAATCAATGTTCACCCTCCTGACTAGGGCTTATTCACAATACCAATCATGGTTTTTCCTTTGCATAGGTACTGCAAAAGCTAAGCTCACCCTTATCGAAGGGCTCAAACCCAGAGCATTATTTATCTTTTGTCAAGGGTATAGCAAAAACAATATTCACCCTTATCAAAGGGCTTAAATTAAAAGTTGTTTTAAGTTTTGGCAAAGGGTATCTCACAACATCATCACCCTTATCTAGGGCTCAAACACAATGTTGTTCATCCTTTGGCAAAGATATTGCACAAATAACATTTTCCCTAATCAAAGGGCTCTAACTCAACATGGTTTATCCTTCAGCAAGGATAACATACAACCCCCCCCCCCCCCCTTTATCATAATGGTTCATCAGCAAGGCAAAGCAAGGCTTATCCTCTTGCAAAGGTATTGCACAAAACATTCCTATATTCATGCATCATGGAAAAATGTAAGATTTTAGTTAACATCTGTTTACTATTCTCCAGATTGAAATTCCAGCCATGAAGACCTGATTCGTAACCAGTTTGGAACTCCTTCTCTCTTTCGGGGGAGTATTTGGGTTCTCTTTTTTAGGGGGGAGGGGGGTAGTCTAAATACTAATTATATTTGTTTATTATGGCACAATCTACAATCACATTGTTATCAAATCGCACAATGATGACATCACAGCTTTATTTCCTGTTATAGCATCATTTCCTGTCAAGCTGCTTAGAAATTACATCTGTTGTGAAAAGCACTATACAAATGAAAGTGACTCAACTTGCCTCACTGCCCCTGCCTTCTATCTCCGGAAGGATCTGAAGGTTTGAGTATAAACCTCATTAAACTGTCAGATGGTGCGTAAACCAAAGAGACATTAAACACATGTGTTTCATAATTATTTAATCAAATAAATATAATATTAATAGTTCACAAGTTAATGTAATCCTGCTTAGAGGATAGTGTAAAACATTTGTGGCTTACTGTCCTGGGTGAAGGGCTCAAGGATTGACCTGAGCACAAATACCTCTCTGTTAGCTGAGGAGGGATTTGGGATGAATTTCGCTTGTGGAGGCAGCTTTTTGCAGGGAACGGTTCTGGAGTAGGAGAGGTTAAAATGGTAGAAGGGAGGGGGATAAAGTGAAGAGGGGAATAGGTCTGGAGCAGGGTTCTCCAGTTGAGGCAGCTTCACGTGGGAATCCACTCCAGTGGCCCATGGATAGGAAGGGGTAGAGGGATGGATGTTGCCAGAGAAAATATGTTGCATCGAAAAACTACGGTGTCTGGAACATATGAGGCAATGTCAGGATATGTGCTTGCATGGGTAATTGTGATGTGAACAGACTGAATCCTCATGCGTGGGACTGCACATCGTTCAATGGGAGAGCATAAGATTCGTGTGAGAATGTTTGCTGAATTCACACGGCCCGAAAGTTGTCTGGACAGTTGTTTGGACAGCACATGCACTGTTTGCAGTGTATTGGGAGTTTGTTGCATGGCCCGAAAGATGCCACAGTTGCAGTGATTGGACAATGCATTGTACGGTTTGCGGTGTAGTGGGAGGTTTTAGTCGCACAGCCTGAAAGACGCAGTACCTGGACAGCACATTTTTGCTGCTTAGGGATGTGTTGAGCCAATGGAAAACATGGTAATGTGGTAAACACAGCATCTGCAGACAACTGAATGTAATTGTTTGCTAGATTAAATGTCTGGAACATATGTAATACAATGTCAGGAAACTTGCTTGCAGGTGCATAGGAATGACGTTATTTAGTGTTGGCTTGTCATGAAACTGGAAGGCACCTGAAACTGAGTGCCCAGATGAATACCGTAGTTTGAGGTTTGTTAACTTAAATGTATGGTTTGGAGCTTAGTTATGTAATGTAATGAGAGTCATTTCATAACTCTGTATTATTGTCATGGGGTGACTCGTCTCATTAGATGAGGACTTACGAAATCGTAAGTGTTGTGCCTGTGAGTTGGATTTAATAGACACTATATGATTTGGGGAAAATGTCATATTGCGATTATTGAGGCTAATATTGCGATATGCAATTGCGATATAATAAACAAATAGTATCATGAGTCGACTTGCTTGTTTATCAAGGAAAATGCACAAATAGATTACTGATTATGCTGAAATGCGTAACATACAAAATAGCAACAACAACAACTATAAATGCAGTGTTTTCAAATTAAAATATTTATACAAAATTAAATAACAACTTTGCATTCTCAATATTACACCTAAATAAAATGGAACAATAAATAAGAACATACAAATTTTCATGAAAATAAGTAAGGGGCTGTTTATATACAATTACTCTAGTGGTGTGATTGGTGAGATTAAATTACCTTGCTCCTCCAGAAACTCCATGTCAAATTCACTTAAGGCTACAAGTCTGTCTGTTAGAAATCTAAGTGTAAGGGTAGGTCTAGCAGGAAGAATCGCTGCACATCGTCACACCATTATCTCGTTAGCTCCTAAGCAATCATATACTAGCCCTCTCCTTAAAAGTCTGCTAACAGCCTATCACTGTCAAAGTCCCTTACGAGTCTTTTTGATGGAAATACAGTACAGTAAAAAATATTTGTGTTAAGCAGAAGAAAGAAAGTCATAAACATCTGGGATGGCATGAAAATGAATAAATGAAAAGAGAATTTCATTTTGGGTGAACTGTTCCTTTAAGGAATCTAAAGTTGTAGTTCATGCCACATAACATTGTGTTGTACATGTGTGCTATAATGGATTGGCACATCCTTTGTCATCCCTGGCTCAGTGTCTACAGGGGCAGCAGGCTGTGGTAATTACAGTGGAGCTGGCCAGTAGAAAACAGGAGGTGTAGGTGTGAGAACAGGGGGCCTGTGGTCCCATGTGAGAATGTGACCATCACTGTGGCCCTAGCCAGCCCCTTCTACCATCTGTAGTCTCAGCAGGGAGGCCACACACGCACACAAACACATGTAATACAATTCTCTCTCTCTATCTCTTTCTGTGTGTGTGTGTGTGCGTGCATGCACGCATGTGTGTGTGTGTGAGAGGGAGAATTGTAAGGAATATTATATTATTTTAAATTATATTAACATCCAGAAGGGTCTCTTGCAGCTGTGTGCAACATCATCCTCATTTACTTATTTCACAGCTTTTTACAAGACAACTGCTTATTAATGTTTGCCAAACATTTGGATTAATTGTGTAGTTTGGGTAAACAGAATGTCCAATTTTCACATATAATATGTGATTCAGATGGGTGAAGATGTCTAAAACAAATGGATGCAACAATGCACAATCTAGAGTGACCAGATGGACATGACAAAAATCTGGACACAAAAAAATAAAATAAATAAATAAAACAGTCTATTACAATTTTCTTTGTATTTTAATTATGGACGATTCGAAATTAAATTCTCTCATAATTTACTATCCCAGATGTGCATGACTTTTTTTTTGACCAACCGCAGAACACAAACAAAGGTTTTTAGAAGAATATTTGAGCTCCGTTGGTCCATTCAGTGCAAGTGAATGGTGGCAGAAATTTGAAGGTCCAGAAAGCACATAAAGGTAGTATACATGTAATCCATAAGACTCCAGTGGTTTAATCCATGTCTTCAGAAGTAATATGATATGTGTGGGTGAGAAACAGTTCAATATTCAAGTCCTTTTATTTACTATAAATATACACTTTCACCAGCTCCTAAAGTGCGTTTATAAGAGTGCTGAGTTCTTCTTCAGTTTTTTTTGCTGATTCAGATTCTTTGTGCATGCTGCCACCTATTCTGAGCAGGGAGAAGAAAGAAAAAAGGGAAGGAATAAAGCAAAGGAAAATATAAATTACCACCCCAATTCCGAAAAAGTTGGGACAGTATGAAAAATGTGAATAAAAACAAAAATGAGTGATTTGTAAATTATATTCACCCTTTGCTATATCGAAATCACTACAACTACACATTATATTTGTTTTACCATGTGAATATAATATTATTTTATTTAATGTGCAGTAATTTCAAATCAGATGATTGAAACACGCTCCATAAGTTGGGTCAGTCGAGTGTTTTCCACTGTGAAACATCATCATTTCTTCTAATAACACTTATTAAGCATTTGGGCACTGAAGACACAAGTTTGTTAAGTTTAGAAAGTGGAATTTTCCCCCATTCATCCATTATGTCGGTCTTTAGCTGCACAATTGTACGGGCTCTTCATTACCGGATGCTTCATAATGTGGCACACATGGAGATGGTCAGGACTGCGGGCATGCCAATATAGCACCCGCACACTCTCTGCTTACAAACACATGCACTTGAAATTTTGGGCAGTATGTGATTTGAAGATGTCCTTCTGTAAAATGCAGGGACGTCCCTGGAAAAGACAGTGCTGGATGGCAGTATATGTTGCTCCAAAACTTGTACATATCTGTCGGCATTCATGGTGTTCTCACAGATGTGCCAGTTACCCATGCCATGGGCACCCCTGACCCATACAGACACTGGCATTTGGACCTGACGCTGATAACAGCTTGGATGGTCCAGATAACATGATGGCTGTGTTTTTCAAAAACTGTGAAGAAATGTTTCTTCAACTTCCTGTTGGTCAACACAGTGAAATTCGCCTGTCAAATTTCACCAAATTTGAACTCCATGCAAAATCCCCAAGGGGAATTTCTTCATCCATCAGAAGTCCATTGTGTGAAATTCGATATTGCGATGATTCTTGTGAGATGACAGCTTTGAATGTAAATGTGACTGCACCTTGAAAAGGTGTTTAACAGACCATGTTTTGTTAAAAACGAGATAACATCAGTTATATTTTCAATTTAGGTATAATACAAAGTGTATTGTTCCTTTAAGCTAATCCTACACTCTTTTCCTCTTTTCACTTTCACTCATATCTGTGTATGCCCTATTTCAACAAGTCTGTTATGTTTGTCTCTTTTCCCATGCCACTCTTTGCCTGCCTTCGAAAAGATTCACTCTGCTTTGGCATGCCTTCGTGTCCCCTCTTTTTCTCCAGGCTTTTCTTACCTCATTGCTATATGGCTCTTTTGGCTTGAGATGGTTTAGCAGAATAGTACACCCCTCTCTCTCTTTCTAAACTCCTCTTTAATTGATTCTTGCCCTATTGCTCCAGCTGGCTGATGGGCTCATAAAACTCATTGCCATGCCAGGACATTTACATTTACATTCATTCATTTCATACATTCTTTCAAGAAGAAGCTTTTATTCAAAGCGACTTTCAAAATGTGGAAGGATACAAAAAAGCGATTCATCTTAAGGAGATGAATACAAAGTTTCACTTGTATTAGAAAAGTACTAGTCAAGACAGAGATTAGAGTGCAAACAAGTCATTATTATTATTATTATTTTAATAAATATTTTTGTGTAGGGTTAAGTGCTCACAGAAAAGTTGCATTTAGCCATTTCTTAAAGACAGAAAGGAGTCAGCTTCACGGATGGTATTGGGAAGGTCATACCACCATCGAGGAACAGTGAAGCCGAAAGTGTGGGAAAGTGATTTGGTACCATAAGGAGCAGCATGTTTGCAGACCTCAAGCTTCTGGTGGGAACGTAGCTCTACAGGAATGATTGTAGGTAGACTGGCACTGACTACTGTGACTGTTCTGTATGCCAGCATTAAAGCCTTAAACTTGATACGTAAAGCAACTTGCAGCCAGTGTAGAGAGACAAAGAGGGGTGTAACGTGCTCTATAGGGTTTGTTGAAAACCAGCCGTGCTTCTGCATTCTGGATCATTTGCAGGGACCTGATCGCGTTTGCAGGAAGGCTAAAAGCTAAAAGAGCATTACAGCAATCCAATCTGGATAAGACAAGAGACTAAACAAGGAGTTGTGTGGCTTGTTCAGAGAGGAAGGGCCTTATCTTCCTTGTGTTGCCAACAATACCAAAGACGAGGAGCACAGTCTTTGCTAGGTTGAGTTGAAGGTGGTTTTCCTTCATCCATGTCTGCCAGGCCGGTCAAGATCCGAGCAGTCACTGTGATGTCGTCAGGCTGGAAAGACAAATAAATCTGCGTGTCATCAGTATAGCAGTGGTAACAAAATCTATGTGCCTGATTGATGGGTCCCAGTAATGTTGTGTATATAGAGAAGAGAAGTGGCCCAAACACAGAGCCCTGAGGTACTCCAGTAAGTAGCTGATGTGACTTGGACACCTCACCTCTCCAGGCTACCTTGAAGGACCTACCAGAGAGATAGGATTTGCCAAGCACAGTTCCTGTCATGCCCAGAGTCGAGAGAGGGTGGCCAGGATGATCTGACAGTCAAAAAACTGCAGACTAGTCGAGCATATGCTTGCATTAAATCACAGGGGTATGTATGCAAGCAAGTGTGTTTACTATGTTTTTTTTGAAGGGGTGTCTTGCTGCTCCTTTTGCACATATTTTGCAGTTTGGACAAGTCATTATAATGACCATATGGTAGATTGGAAAGTAGGTAGGCCAATTTGGATCAATTCTGATGTGGGACTTTGCTTTAATGAACTTGTTTGTGCATCTCCTCTTTCATTAGCACCTGAATTAGACAGATACATTTAGACACTTGGCACTGATGTTAGGTGTCTGAGTGTGAAGTGGATGGCTTTGTGATAAATGGGTAAGATGCTTCGTTATTTTGCTGCATTTTCACTACTATTAATGGAGAGAGATGGAGTAAACACACACAAGAGGTGGTGTAACAGTGTAACTTCTGACAGTCGTATGAGTGTTCTTACACAGCCTTTTGAGATGATCTGTGCATGTTGGACCAAGTGTTGTGTTTGAACTGTTAAAGTTATGTTAAATGTTAAAGACACCTTTGCACATGAGGGAAAAAAACAGCTTTTCACACTGTTGGAATCCCGGAGATTTCAGACAGCTAATGTGAAAGAAGACAAGCTATTCACAGGCGATCCTGTCCAGAGGTCTTTGTCTTTTCTGTGTGATCAGATTATTTCCCTGCCTCAACATCCACCATACATGGAATGTGATTTTAGGCGAATCTATAAATTCCATAAAAGCTGCATTTCTGTGTTGCATTTTCTAGTGTTCTTGCATTATGTGGGCACTCGTAATGAAATCTGATCGTCTCACTGAGCCGCACCACAGAACACACTCAAAGCAGCTCCTAAAGCATGGCCAGCCCTGGCGTATTTAAATGTGGATAACAACTCACTCAAATACGTGAGAGTGCAACCTTCGATCATCAGTTATACTTTACTCTGAATCTGTCATTTCTTGGACACCTAGTCAGTGAGACCCGTCGGCATTCTCGACGAGACTGGCCCCCGTCTGCGGAGATTGTAGGTCGAGGGTTCGCTCGTGGTGACAAGTGGAATTCTTTAATGCTTCTAACAGCCTGTTTGCCAATAACACTAAATATGTCTGGAGTTTGCATCGGGGGAGAACAAGTCACTTACGCTAGAGAAAGGTGGTAGCTCTCATTCAGCCATGATCCCTCGTTGGGACACAGCGGACCCTTCCTCTTCCAAATGTGAACTGTGAGCTACGTTGTGATTGTGACTGGACAAGGAGTTCGATTACATACCGGCTATATTGTTCTTACTGAGTACACTGGATGTCTTCGTCAGATTCACCCGAATCTGAATATAAAACCTGAATCAGTGTATTAAAGAATTTGATTTCTTTTTATTCTTTATTTTCATTTGAATTTCAAGTTTGATGTCATTCAAGTTCAAAATTGCAAATTCAATTTTAAGTAAATATGTTCAAATTCAAGTCCTAAAATTCAAGTTCAAGTCCCAATGGCACATATTCCATACCAAGCGTCCCATATGTATGCAGTTACAGCGATAACATTGAAGGAAACATGAGAAACAACAGAAGTTTCTGTGAACATGAAGAAATAATGCTAGGCTTGCAAACAGATTCTGTAATATATAAAATGTTAAATTGGATATACAACTGCAGGGTAAATAAGGTCATAAACTCTCTGCTGGACAACAACCAACACATTTTATAAAGTTGCAATTTTTGTTAACAACTTCTGATTAAAAATGCATCTTTGGTCATTTTTTGCGAACACTTTACATTAAAGTTCAATTTGTAAACATTGGTTAATTCATATGGGTTAGGGTCCTAGCCTAACCCTAACCCTAACATTGGTTAAAGGATATGGTATAATGAACTAACATTGAAAAGTAGAACAATCTAGGTTAATGTTTCATTTACATACTATTGTTCATTGTTAATTACTCATGTTAATGTATAGATAGAAATGACTTCGTCCAGTCACTGTTATTGTAAACGCTGCAGCGACTCTCTCATCTATGGGGTCTTCTCTTTTATTAAACAGTACATCCTCTTTCACTTTCATCGCAGCATTTATTCACACATTTTTATGTGAAATATCAAGAATATTTGTATTATTTGATGTGAGCATTTTTGTTATTTTCTTTTTGATTCTCTCATGAATAATAAAAATAAATCTCTCTGCGTATTATTAAAGCTGGCATTTAAAACACATTTCATATTACAGTTTTTTTCAATTGTTTACACGCAATTTTGAAAACCGGGTTCTTTTTTTCAAAATATAAGCACAATTATCCAAACACCACACTCAATTTGCATAATTCCTAGCTTGTTTGCAAAATGACATACTTCTGTCAAAAAAAATTTTGTTAGATTTTTGGCCAGACATTGTTATGTAAGGGATAATTTAGATTGGAAAAAAATTGTGACAAACCCACAACATTCTTCATGATTAGTTTGAGATATAGGGAGAATGTACACAAATAGGCCTACTATAAACTGACCATGCACTGCACAACACTGATGCTG
The DNA here is from genome assembly GCF_025860055.1 of Xyrauchen texanus. Classification (NCBI taxonomy): domain Eukaryota; kingdom Metazoa; phylum Chordata; class Actinopteri; order Cypriniformes; family Catostomidae; genus Xyrauchen; species Xyrauchen texanus. Next base: position 48,395,682 of record NC_068286.1, read on the forward strand.
CTGACTGAATATTTCAAGTATTTATTTCAATACTTACAATCTTTCTTACCATAATCAGTTACAGTAATCAACCTACAATGAAATCAATGAAACATAAAATCTGTAGACAAATAAAAATGACTGCATGAATTACAATACATACACTTTGACTCTTTAGACACTTTTGAAAAGTAAAGTAAACAGAAATTACAGAAAACAACTGTAAAACCAACAAGAATACTGTAACTATTCATCTCTCCGTCTGGCTGGATCAGGCCATAAGATTTCATCCACATCACAGGCTATGTCTTCATTGGCAAGGCACCGTTGGAAGAATCGCCTTGTGTGATGAATCCACCCCTGCACAGAAGCTGCTTCAATAAGATCACAGGCCTGCTCCATGGCCTGAATGAGGGGCAAAGGGTCAGAGGGCCGCAGGTCGTACACCTTCCACCGCCACGCTGAAAAAACTCTTCTATAGGATTCAGGAAGGGGGAGTATGGGGGAAGGTATAAGACTTCAAAATCAGGGTGATCATGGAACCAATTCTGGACCAGAGCAGCCCGATGGAATGAGACATTGTCCCAAATGACAATGTACCGCATCTGGTCCACTTGGTGTAATGCTGTGACAATCTCATGCAATCGGTTAAGAAATGCAAGAATTAGATTTGCATTATAGGGTCCCAGATTTGCATGGTGGTGGAGGACCCCATTTTGTGTGATAGCAGCACAAATGGTGATGTTACCCCCTCGCTGCCTGGCACATTGGTGATTGCCCTGTGTCCAATTACATTTCTCCCTCTTCTTGTTTTCGCAAGGTTAAATCCAGCCTCATCCACATATATAAATTCATGTTGAATTTCTGCTGCATCCATTTGCAAGACTCTCTGAAACACATTAAAGACAATAAGATGCTATTCAATATCTATTGCACAGTATTTGTTTTTTTTTGTGACAGAACATTATGAGCAGTGCACAATACCACACCATAGTAAGATGAACAATACATACCTCCACATACTCATTGCACAGATGTTTCACTCTCTCTGAATTTCTGTCAAATGGTACCCGATACAGTTGCTTCATGTATATTTGATTTTTCTTTAGGATTCGACCTAATGTTGACAGAGAGACTCGTTGGATGTTATTTAAAATATTGTCATCATTGATGATGTTGGCTTGGATTTCTCGCAGCCTGATACAATTATTGGCCAAAACCATGTTCACAATAGCAGCCTCTTGTGCACGAGTGAACATAGGGCCCCTTCCACCTTGGTGTCCTCTACCCTCAATCCTATGTAAAAAAAAGTTATATATATATATATATATATAAAATACATATGCAGCCTACTGTCAAATGTCACAGTAAACATTATTGATGACAAGTACAGCAAGCTTCAGTTTCAATGTACTGTGTGGTTAGCTTACCTGTTTTCTCTATGAAATGTCCGAATTACTGACGCAACAGTATTTCTGCTGAGATTTGGTTGAACTCTTTGTCCAGCTTCCATCAGTGTCAGTCCATGGTTGATAACATGGTCAATAAGTGTTGCACGGATTTCTCGAGTCAAATTTGGTCCTCGTCTTCTTTGTTCAGGTTCTATCAACCCTTCAAGTCCTTCTCTACCTCGTCCTCTCTCTCCTTCTCCTCTTCCTCTATCTCCTTCACCTCTTCCTCTATCTCCTTCTCCTCTTCCTCTACCGCCTTCATCTCCTCTTTGAGCTCCCCCTCTCATTCTCACTCTTCTTCTTCTAACTCCTTCCATTTTTGTTGAAGACAGGTGTACTCACCTGCTGCCTTTTATAGCACAACTGAGTGCTGCGTTTTCAAATTAGCACATGTGTGCTTCCACACCTGGTGGTTGTGATTATCCAATTCGTTCATTAGTGTGGTCATTGGCAATCCAGTGCTTTGTAATGACAAGGAAGTAACCTTACAATCCTTATCTGTGTCTAAGGTGTGAAAATGTGTTTAGAGTTTTACAAATCACTGTGTGTAATGTTGTGCAAATCTGTGGAGGTGTTTTGCTCATTGGAGTAGAATTTTGCAAATTGTGTGGAAATTTTTATTTTAGTGTGTAAACAATCGTAAAAAACTGTAACGTGGGGAGGCCTATGTTTATAATTCCATGCCCTGTTCAGTTCTTTATTTATTTTAAATGCATCGACAGATTATTTATTTATTTATAGCCCACATATGATCCATTCATTTATTATCTTAAAATGTGTTATTTTGAAACACTGACATTCGACCTTTAGACGATCATCTTTGTGAGTTCGGCTAACTTTTGTAAATTACAGTTTTTTTCAATTGTTTAAGCACAATTTTGAAAACAGGGCCCGGTTTGTTAAAACACTTCACACAATTAGCACAACCCTACACCAAAGTAGCACAACACTTCAGATCATTTGCAAAATGGGACACTTTTGTCAAAACTATACACTACTTCATAAAAAGAATATTTTGTTACCATATGAAACACACACATTTCATATGACTTCAATCTTTTTGAACCAGTTACACACTGCTGTTGCTAACCTAAAACACTTTTAGCAAGTCTAATTGTCAGTGATTAAAGTACACAGAGAAAGTACAACTATACAAATACTACACAAGACCAATGCTGCAGACTGAGGAAAATATCATTTATTTCTCTCCATATACCCAAATCAGTCAACATGGAGAATCACAACAAAACATGTCCCAGTTTTCATGCTACTACAGTAGTGTGCATAACACTATTAGCTCAAACAACAGACAAACGTAAAATACTGTATCCAGTACAGGTTACAATTACAGTAAATAACAACAACAACCATAAAAAATAATCTGAAAAAACTGACAATATTGTACAGACATTACTACAGTAAACATACTATACATTATCTCTTCGCCTAGCTGGATCTGGCCAGAGAATTTCATCAACATCACAAGCAATATAGTCATTAGCAAGACAACATGGGAAGAACCGTCTTGAATGTCGAATCCATCCTTGCACAGCTGCGGCGTCGACTTGGTCACAGGCGTCCTCCATGGCCTGAATGAGGGGTACCTGAGCCTGGGGCTGGAGATCGTAAACCTTCCACCGCCATGCAGAGAAAAACTCTTCGATAGGGTTTAGAAACGGAGAGTATGGTGGAAGGTATAGTACGTTCAACTGTGGATGGTGTTGAAACCAGTTCTGGACCAAAGCGGAGCGGTGGAATGACACATTGTCCCAGATGACCGTGTATTGCATCTGGTGCATTTCATACCTGCTGTAGCATTATTGGCCAAAACCATGTTTATTATATCTCTCTTGTTCTTGCGTGAATATGGGCCCCCTTCCTCCTTGTCGTTCCCAACCCTCAATCCTATGTAGAGAATAATACATGTAACTTACTGTACAATGTCACAGGAAGGGGTATCACAAGTGCTGATATGGTGCATAAAATAAGCGGCTGATTACTGTAACTGTAGACAGATCTTTTACCTGTTTTCCTGTCGAAAAGTCCTTATGACAGATGCCACTGTATATCTGCTAAGATTTGGCTGAACTCTCAGTCCAGCCTCCCTCAGCGTCAATCCGTGGTTCACAACATGGTCCACTAGTGTTGCACGAATGTCATTTGATAAGTTTGGTCCTCTTCTTCTTTGTGCACGTTCTCCTCCTGCTTCAGGTCTTCCTCGACCTCTGGCTCGGCCTCTGCCTCTTCCTCTTCCTCTTCCTCTACCTCTACCTCCTTCTCCTCCTCCTCTGTGTACTCCTCCGCTCACCCTCACTCTTCTTCTGACTCCTTCCATTTTGGTTGAAGGCAGGTGAACCTACCTGCTGCATTTTTATAGTGCTTAAACCTGATTGGTGTGTCTACAATTTAGCAATCATGTGTTTGTGCACCTGATGGCTGTGTTTAACAGATTGGCTCATAGGTGTGGTAATTTGACAGTCAGTGCTTTGGAATTGCAAGGAAGTGACATCATGCATATACTTCTGTGTCTGATGTATACAAGTGTGTTTAGTGTTTTGCAAATCACTGTGTGTAATGTTTTGCAAATAGTGTGAAGCTGACAATGTGCTTACAGTTGTGCAAATCTAGCCTTGTGTTTTGCTCCTTGAGTGTAAGGTTTTGCTAATTGTGGGAAAAGTTAAATTTTAGTGTGTAAGCAATCGTAAAAAACTGTAATGTTTAGTTTGATCTTAAGTTGATATTTTATATATTTTATGTGTTATTTTATTTCTATATTTAGATTTTCTATGTGTAGGTTTAAATACTCTATAAGTTAAAAGTATTTGGGCTTTGGAATTGAAGGTAATAGAGGAAAGCAAAATTTGCTCCTCATTAAATCGAATTACATTATTACACAGCAAATGTACTATTACAACATATATATTGATTTTTAGTGTTATTAGTGCTCTCTTATTTATTGTATGGTACTTGTTAATACACCCGAACACATTTATCACAAGGATTTTATGAGCAGATATGTGTAATGTTACTACACACACGCTGTTTTAGGCATGGTAGGTGTTTTTACTTAAATAAGTTCATTTAGTTATAACTATTATCTATAACTTAAACTGAGCATGGAAAACTACATTTACAGTAATCACAGGGGAAGGTGAAATGTTTATCTTCTTTAGAGATTCACTCTCTAGAGCTTAGACACATGTCGCACATGTCATGTATGCACTAAAGAAGTGGCATGAGCACAAGAAAGTGATGTAAACTGTCTGAAAATGTAAAAATGCAATCGAATGCAACCATTACTGATACAAATACTGATTAAAACAGCTGTTTTATACCATTTCCTGTGATTAATGCTGCTTCTTGCAGCAATATGAACTTTTAAATGGCGGTGGTGGGTTGGGTTTGGTTGATCCTGGTGCCCCCTCAAAAAAATGCTCACAGGTGCCATCTTGTGCACCTAGCCAGTACTAATGATCTTTCACAGCTAAAGTGACCATAAACAAAAATTATACCAATTAACAATGTTAAACTGGCAACCGGAACCACACTAATGGTGACTACAAATATCAACCTTTCTCTCCCATACACATGCACATGCTTGTTTTCTTTTTTAAACCCACACACCTTGACCACATAGTCTCTCTATCTATCTCTCTCTCACACACACACTCTCTCTCTCTCTCTCTCACTCACACACTCTCTCTCTCTCTGACACATATACACACACACTTCTATGTTGGTCAGGGTCACGGACTTCTGCAGCAGACCTCAGGTGCAGCTGAAAACTGAGAGAAAGAAAGAGAAGAGAGAAAGAAAGGG